>NW_005359225.1:1145171-1173443 GCF_000412655.1 Myotis brandtii
AGGGAGACAAGATGCTCAGACTTCCCAGTCCCGGGCTCTCTTCAGTTTGTCTGAGACGAGTCTGAATAGTGTGGCAAAGGGCGAGGGAGGCAGGAAGGGTTTCTGGGGTCAGTGGGAATTCTGAGAGGACCAGGGTCCCCTCCGCTCGCCACAGGCCTAATGGACCCCCATTCTGTCCACCCCAGGGCGTGCGGTATCTGCACCATCAGCATTTCCCGCACGGTCGCCTCAAGTCCCGAAACTGTGTGGTGGACGAGCGCTTTGTGCTGAAGGTCACTGACCACGGCTACGCAGGGCTCCTGGACGCTGGGCGGGCTCCCCGCCCGCGGCCCGCCCCGGAAGGTCAGCTCACGGGTGGGCAGCTGGTTCTGAGGCCTCTGTTTAAATCGGGTGCTTGTGAGGCAGGGGAGAGGGCGAGCTCTCCAGTCCTCCAGCCTCCGTGTCGGGTGACCTGGCGGCTGCCGTCCCTGAGCCGCGGGCCCCTCACTGCGAATGGGGAGGAACCCAGCTCCTCCCGCGGCTGAAGGGGGAAGGCGGTGACACCCCATGTGGGAAATGGCTGCCCAGCTCAGCCCAGCTTGGGTGGTGCGAGGGGACATGGTGGGGCCCCGCCCTGTGATTGCAGACCTGCTGTGGACAGCTCCAGAGCTGCTGCGGGGGCCCCGGGGGCCCGGGCGGGGCACCCTCCGAGGAGACGTCTTCAGCGTCGGCATCATCCTGCAGGAGGTTCTGACTCGAGGCCCACCCTACGGCTCCTCGGGGCTCTCGGCGGAAGGTACAGCATCCCCCTCCCCCCGTGGTCAGGGAGCTCCGTGACATCACGAAATTCGGGCCTGAAAAGAACCACAGACACACTTGCCTGTTTGACCACAAGCGTTGGGTTTCTTTGGCTTAAGCCAGGCAGCCTTCAGCAACTCTGCCAACATGGCAGCTGACCGGTTCCAGGGCTAAAGACACTGGTTTCTGGGTGAAAGCCCCACCCCTTCCAGCCTCTCCCAGGGTCATTGCCGAGTGTGCAGGTGCTCAGGCGGAGCACCCCACTGCTCAGCACAGACTTTGTGTCATTACTGACCTCGGTTCTTCCCCAGCTGTAGCATTTCCTTACTGTGTGGCCTTTCACAAATCACTCACCCTCTCTGAGCTCAGCTATCTCCCCTTTAAAACGGGAATCAAACTTAAGATGTGCCAGACACAGCGGCCCATGTCTTATGTGGCCAGGCTGCTCGGTCTTGGGGGCTTGGTTCTCTGCTGGGGGGCGGGGCTCCTTCTAGAGCAGTGATGGCGAACCTATGACACGCGCACTCATTTTTTTGGTTGATTTTTCTTTGTTAAATGGCATTTAGATATATAAAATAAATATCAAAAATATAAGTCTTTGTTTTACTAAATTTTTTGATATTTGGTTGCAAATATCAAAAAATTTCTATATGTGACACGATACCAGAGTTAAGTTAGGGTTTTTCAAAATGCTGACACGCCGAGCTCAAAAGGTTCGCCATCACTGTTCTAGAGCATCTCTATGCCCACAGTTTGGGGTGTACAGGAGAGTCACCACACCTTCCCCACTGTCTCCTGGTCTGAGACATTTTCTCTCCTCTGACCCCAGTGCCAGGGCCCAACTTCAGAAATGTTTCCTCTCCTCCCGTGTTCTCTGTCAGGGCTGCCTGGACTCCAGGGTGCTCTTCCAGTTGTCCCCCAGCTGCCTCCACCCAGTCCCAGGGGCCTGTCCCCACAGGGACCCTGGCATCTCAGCCCGAAGTGCAGGGCAGTGGTGGAGTCGAGCCCACCATCCCGTGTCCTCCCCCACCCCCCTCCAGTGGATAATCTGTGACTCACAAGGAGGCCGGCCACTTCCTTTCTCCACCAAAGCGCTGCTCAGTGAATAATGAGCATTCCAGGCCCCAAATTTATGAGGTGGAGGAATGGGAAGGAGGGGGGTTCATCAGGCCATTTGTTCAACATTCCTCAGCTGTCCCCCCACCCCCCGCCCCATCTGCACTGATAGAGGGAAGACCAGCCAGATGGGGCCCCCAAGCCGTGCTGCCAGTGCAGGACCCTTCCGGCCCGGGCTCCATCTGCCTTAGGCACAGGGACCAGGCTTGGAACCCCATGGCCACCCTTGGGTTGGGCTGTGAGACCGGGGTCTGCTACTTCCTGGGGTACTTTTCCTGATCATAGGGAGTAAAATGTTAAGCGCACAGGCATATAGTGTTAGGGGTCACCCACCTAAGCCCAGCTCCACACCAAGTCACCTCATGACTTGGAGTAAATCCCTTTCAGACTCCGAGCCTCAGTTTCCTCCTCTGTAAAATGGGAGCGTCATGCCTGCCTCCCAGAGTAGCTGTGAGGATTCAGTGAAATACTTTAGACAAAGTGCCTGGCTCCCAGTAAAAATCTGCCTGGGTAGTTTCAGGGTTGTGCTAATGAGGCTCTCAGGTTCTCTCCCGATTCTCCCACTTGGACACAGACCCTGTTAGAAATAGCATCTTTTTAAGATCCTGTATGTGTAAGGCACTTGGGAGGTGGGTAAGTGCACTCTTTTCAGAGATAGTTAAGTGAGGCTGAGAGAGGAGACTTCTCAGTGGGAAGCAGTGGGTCTGGGATTTGGGCAAAAGTTCCCTGACCCACGCTCAGTGCTTTTGCCCTAAAATCTCTCGGTGTCATCCACGGAGCATCTCCCCACGGAGCTGGATGTGCAGCAGGGCCCGTCAATCGTGGTGACGCATGGGGTGAGGACAGCGGGCCTGCCCAGTGCGGGAACATGAGACCCCGCCCGGCCGGGGCCAGGGGTTCCCAGCAGGTTCGCCTTAGGACTCCACTCCAATGTCAGAAAAGGCTGGAGCCTCACATGCTACTATTTGACTTTTAATATCCGCTGGCTGAGAGAATACCCAACGACAAGATCTGCTCTGAACTCAGCAACACTTTGAAATGGATTTGTACTTGAGCCATCACAGCACCAGCTGAATACTTTTGAAAACGTGTTGTACATGTGCGCGCGACGCATTATTGGTTCCATCTGCTCACACCCCTTTGTGAGCTCATCCCGCTTCCAGACCCTTCGCTCAGAGGCCCTCGGGTCTGAGGCCGCAGGCTGGGAACCTCTGGGCGGAAGGAGGAAATCGCGCAGGTCCCGAGGGGATCCGGCCCAGTTCTGGAGTCTACTTTTAAGCGGCCCTGTGGCTGTGGGCGACTTAGGAACCTCAGTTTCCTTGCCTGTAAAATGGGACAGTGATGCAGGCACTGCCCCCAGCAAGGAGGCCAACGAAGAGATGGGCAGGGGAGTGAAACCAGAAAGACGATCCTTCTCACTGGCTCCCAGGATGCCCTCCTCCCACCAGGAGAGGAGGGTCTCCTCAGAGGAGATTAATCAGCGCTGCCCGGAAACAGCCCTCGCAGGTCTGTGCCGTTATTACGCCCCTGTTACTGGTGAGGAAACTGAAGCTCAGAGAGGTGATGTAACTTGTAGAGAACGTAAATGGATAATGTCGACGTTCCCTCTTGCTCCGCTGGAAGCCTGAACGTGTGCTCAGCCCCTCTTGCTCCAGTGTCCTTGAATTTCTCAGCTCCCCGGGCTCCCCAGCAGCTTCCTGAGGTTCTTTCCACCCATCGTCAGGTGGAGAAACCGAGGCACCGAGTGATGCCAACAGGCAGAGCCAGAGCTAGAACACCGATCCATCTGACCTCAACTTAGCCTGGCGGCCTTATCACATGGAGGGGGACAGGAAGGTCCACGGCAGGGCCGTCTTGGGAAAATGATGACGGTGACGGTGGTGATGATGATGAAGATACTGATCAGACAGTTTTGCTTTGCACTTGTGAGGAGTTGGCACCAGAGGGTCTCCAGGAGGCAGGGCTGGTAAAAAGAGCTGGGTGGCCATCACTGGCAACAGAGCAGCAACACTTGATTCAGCATCTGGGGGTGGGGAGAGCCAGCTGGGTGCCAGGCACCTAACCTCTACCATCGCGTCCCTCAGCGCCCCCCTCAAGAAGGCAGTTTATTAAGCTCATTTTCCAGACGGGGAGACGGAGGCTCAGAGAGGTCACCGCCTTGTCCACCATCTCACAGACCAAGAATTTAAAGCCCACCCTGAAGTAGACCCTTTCTCTGAGACCCTGTCCCTAGCCACACCCAGGGTGGACCCAGGAAAGAGTCCTGGGTCCACCGACTACCATGCCTCGGGGCCCAGAGCAGGGGCCAAGGAGCACCTTCAAGGCCCGATTTCCTCCCCCCCTCCCCCAGGCCTACCCTGCTCTCCCTCCACAGCCCTCCTGGGGACCTCGGGGCCACCATCACATGGTGTTCATTGCAGAAATCATCAGAAAGGTGGCATCGCCCCCTCCCCTGTGCCGGCCACTGGTGTCCCCTGACCACGGGCCACCCGAGTGCATCCAGCTGATGGAGCAGTGCTGGGAGGAGGCTCCGGAGGACAGACCCAGCCTGGACCACATCTACACCCAGGTCAGTGCTCCCGGGAGGAGCCGAGTGCTCACAAGAAATGGCTGATCAATGCACCTCACTTTGCCCAGTGGGAACCCCACACTATCCCTGGGGCCTAGAAAGGGGGCAGCAGGCCAGCACAGTAACCCTGAGGGGCCTGAGGTATAGCCTCTGAGGCCTTCCTGAGCACCACGCCCCACACTGTGCTCCGCTTACTTCATTTAATCCTCGTCATCATTCTCCGAAGAAGCATTGTTATTATCTGGGCTTTACAGAGAGAAACAGAGGCACAGAGAGGTGAGGGGACTTTCCCAAGGTAACTGAGGGAGTGACAGCTGGCCTGGAGTCCAAGCCCAGGTTTGTCTGTCTGCAGACCTGCAACTGGGAACCCTGACCCTATACTGGGCCTCCTGGCACCAGGTAGAGAGGCTGTTGGTGGCTGTGGTGGCAGCACTGGCTCCCTGCGGAGTGAGTGGGGGATGTGAGGGGCACTGGGGCCCCCAGGCCTGCCCTGGGGACTGCAGAAGGAGGGGTGAGGCAAGTCTGTACGAGCCTGTGGGGCAGTGGAGTGTGTGGGCCTGCCTGCACCGGCTAATGGCTCCCACGGGGCCAACCCATCAAGCCTGAGGTGAGACCTTTGTGCCTCCCCTTCCCACCCCACCCCCTCTCCAGCCGCAGCAGAACACTGTCCAGGAGAGGCTGTGAGGTTGTTGACTGTACGGTTTGTAACCACACATGGATGTCCTCACAGGAGATCTAAGGGAGGTACTTCTCTCTGCCCAGGGCCAGCAGTAGGCGTGTTTCTCTTGAGAAACTAGTTTAATGCCCCATTGTCTCATGGACTTTATGGATCATACAATCCATATTTTCCTCTTTGCCTTGTCGCTAGGAAGCTCATATCTAAACTTGGGACCAAATTCTAGTGCGCATTTTGCACACAGATCTCAATGCAAAATTATCTTAAAAAGAACTTTATTTTTCTTTGTTCCCAGTGTCCTTATATATTTATTATTTTATTTTGTGGCATTGCTTTATTTTTCTTAGTACTTAAAATTTTTTGGAGCATAGAGAGAAATTGAGAGGTAGAAACAGATTAGCATATAAATAAGCTACATATATTCTTTCTACCTACCTATCTGCCATGTATTTATCCACTTATCCATTCATACATCATATCCACCCATCCATCTAGTATCCATCCATCCATCCATCCATCCATCCATCCGTCATCCATCTTTGAGAAGAACAAGGAGCGCCTTTTCCGCAGGGTTGTTGTAAGAACCAATGCAGTAGGGCCAGCGTTAGTTAACGGTAGTGCCGTGCTGAGCTTGGGCTCCTTTGCAAAGTCCTTTCTGCCCACCTCACACAGAACTAACCCAGTCGCCTCCCAGCTGTCTGTGTTTTCCCTCAGAGGAGCTGCCACCCCCTGTCTATTCCATATCTGGTCCCCACCAGTCCGTTTCCTCCAGGCAGGGACTGTGTCTGGCTCATTCCTGTGAACCAGACTGTGAACAAGCTGCGGGCTGAGTGTGTTGCCCTTCGTGGATGAGTTGGGAATTTTATTCCATCTTCAGTTCAAAAGCATCAACCACGGCAAGAAGACCAGCGTTGCCGACTCCATGCTGCGGAGGTTGGAGAAGTATTCCCAGAACCTGGAGGGCCTGATCCGGGCGCGGACTGAGGAGCTGGAGCTGGAGAGGCAGAAGACGGAACGGCTGCTCTCTCAGATGCTCCCGCTGTGAGTGGCCCCTTAGGACCCGGTTGTGCTTCTAGCCACGGTGGCTCTGAGCCTGGGACTGGAACATAGTAGGTGCTCAGTAAACCTGGGTTCCATGAATTCATTCAATCCATTCATTGTTTATTTATCCAACAGATGTTCTCAGAGCCCTTACATGTGCTAGGCACTGTGCTGGGCACGCGGGTTTGGAATTTCTGCTACCTCACTCTCTTGGGAGCCAAGGAGAGGGTATAATGTCCCCTGTCTCACTTCAGAAAAAGTAATGTCCAGAGAGGGACAGGCATTCACTGGAGGGCAGCCAGAACATCAGCAGACCTGTCCCAGATCTCCTAACCCTCAACGGCTAGCTCTCTTTGGAGCCAAGGAGAGGGTATAATATCCCCTGTCTCACTTCAAGAAAAGTAATGTCCAGAGAGGGACAGGCATTCGCTGGAGGGCAGCCAGAGCATCAGCAGACCTGTCCCAGATCTCCTAACCCTCAACGCGGGATTTCCTCCAAAATATCCCCCCTACCCCTTACCTCCAGACTGTGGGAAGGGAATCCTTCTACCCTGTGGCTCTGATCCGTTCCATCCCTCCAGGTCTGTGGCCGAAGCTCTGAAAACTGGGGCGACTGTGGAGCCGGAGTACTTTGACCACGTTACCATATACTTCAGTGACATTGTGGGTTTCACCACCATCTCAGCCCTGAGTGAGCCCATGGAGGTGGTGGGCCTGCTCAATGACCTCTACACGCTGTTCGATGCCGTTCTGGGCAGCCATGATGTGTACAAGGTGAGAGAGTACCAGGAGGCTGGCATTCCATCTCTCCTTCCTTTGCCACTATGTTGATGTCACACATTTACTTCCAGTCATTTCTTCATGTGTTTTTATCAGGTTGCTAAATAACCCCCAAATCCAGGCATGTGAAACGATAAGTAGATCAGGTTGCTAATGCTGCATAACAAATAACCCCCAAATCCAGGCATGTGAAACGATAAGTATTTATTGTTGCTCACAGGCCTATAGGTGAGCTAGAAAGTTCTCTGGACTCAGCTAGACTCAGTCATACATCTATGTCAGCTATGGATGAGACAGGAAGCTCTGTTGATCTTGGTTGGGCTCTCTCACATCTCTGGAGCCTTGTCTGGGACAGCTCAGTTCTGGTCCACATGGTCTCTCAGCCTCCAGCAGGCTAGCTGGGCAAGGGCAGACAAGGAGTCAGCTCCCGTGCCTGCCCTCAGGGAGCACTTGGTGCTGTAGGTAAACGAGGAAGGCAACCCACAGCGAAAGTGATGATCAGGGAGGCAGTGAAGGCTGAGAAGGCTTCCAGCCAGCCAGGGGTAGACATGCAGAATAAAGAGCAAGACAGGCTTCCCGGAGGAAGTGCTGCCTTCCTACCTTTGCTCACTCTGGGTGTGGTGGCTCCCCGTCAGCAAGGGGGGAATGTGTACTACAGCTTGAGGCTTGAGAGAGTGGGCCTGGTGAGCGTGAAGGATGCTGACTGGGTTGTGATGGCTGGATATGAAGGGGGTCTGTGGTGGGAGTAAGTGGATGGGTGGGGGCCCTGGGGAGGGCAGTGGGGGCCTTAGCAGACCTGTCAAGACCCTTCATGATCTGTGCACCCCTTGATCCTGGCTTCAAATCCCAGCCTGGCCCCCAGCTTCATGTGGCTTTGGGCAAATGGCTTCCCCTCTCTGGGCCCCTGCTCTTTATCTGTAAAACAGAAATAATGACTCCAGTCCCAGAAAGGGGCGTGGGAGGAGGGCAGGGATTCCCAGATAATGGTTGGATCCTACCGCCCTGTAGAAGTGCTCTGTAAACTGGAGAGAGCGTCCTGCCCCTCTGGGCCTGCTCTGGGGACTTTCCTACCTCAACCCTGCCCTTTATTCTGATCCAGTTGCTGGGGGTCATGGGTCAGCTTCAGACACGGCAGAGGAGGTGGGGAGGGAGGTTCCAGGAAAGGGCCATACTCAAGCTCCACTGGCCCTAGCTTTCGATTGTGACTCCCCAGCCCCCTTCCAGCCACAGCTCTCCAAGGACACAGCGAAGGGGCAGGAAGGCCTTGGGGCTGAAGCCAGAGTGGAAAGGCTGCTTGGACAGGAAGCTTCAGGGGAGAGAACTAAGTGCTTGGGGTGCCAGGCAGTCTGCTGACAGCATTATGTACAGTATCCCAGACAACAATGACCAGCACTTATTGAGTGCTCGCTGTATACGGGACACTATTCTAAGTACTTTATATGCATTAATCCATTTAACCATCATCATAATCTGTGAGGTAGGTACTGGTACTCATTTTCCTATTTTATAAATGAGGAAAATGAGATGATTAAATGGCTTGTCTAGTTACATATTCCCAGTGGCATATGATGCTGAAATTTGAACCTGGGTATTCTAGTCCCCAAACCCCCTTTTAGTGGGGCTCCCATCCCCGTGATATGGATGTCCTCAGGCTAAAGCCACAGGTTCCTGGTGGCCCACAAGGTCCTCCGGGAGCTGATCTGCCCACCTTCCCGGCTGCATCTCTGGTCACTCCACCTCCACAGCCCTCTATATTCCTCACGCATGCTTTGCTGTCTCTAGCCACTAGGCCAGTGGTCGGCAAACTCATTAGTCAACAGAGCCAAATATCAACAGTACAATGATTGAAATTTCTTTTGAGAGCCAAATTTTTTAAACTTAAGCTATATAGGTAGGTACATTGTTATTAACTTAATTAGGGTACTCCTAAGGCTTAGGAAGAGCCACACTCAAGGGGCCAAGGAGCTGCATGTGGCTCGAGAGCCGCAGTTTGCCGACCACGGCACTAGGCCTTTGCACATGCTGTTCCCTCGCCCCGGAACGCTGCTCTCCCTCCTCTTTGCCTGGCTCCCTCTGGTCATCCTGGTCTCGGGTTAGCTTCCTTGTCATTCAGACATGGTTAGGAGCTCCTGTGTGACGCTCTCATAACTACCCTTATACAACAGCCACACTTCATGGTTCCAACCTAAACCCCTCTGTCCCCAGTGCCTGGCAATGCCCAGCACATGCCAGGCCCTCAGGAAATATGTGTTAGCTGGATGAGTTGCTCATGGAGGCCCGGAGGAGAAGTGACTTGCCCGAGGTCACACAGCTGGTAGGTGGCAGAGCCAGACAGGAATCTGCAATGTCCACCACCACCACCATCTGGCTCTGTCCACTGCACCACACTGCCCAACCTGGATGCAGAGACCTGAGCCATGGACATTCCGAGGATGCAGCTTCCCTCCTGTTCCCTGTTCAGGACCCCACGCTCTGGCCCCAGTGGTGATTCTGAGGTGTCATCTCCTGTGTTGGCTGAATTCCCCTCTTGCCTCCAGAGCCGCCCTGGCCCCACGGCCCCAGGGAAAGATTCCTCATCTCATCTGTCTGGCCTTGCTGAGCCCTGCAGCTTTGATCTGCCCTGAGTCACCCCTGGCCTGTCTCTTCCTCCCCTGCTAATCTCTTCTCACACATGTGTCCCTCCCAGCTCTGAATCATGCCTTCTGATCTACTCTGAACTCTGGCCAAGAGGTCTGCATCTTTCTGGCAGAGTGAAATGACATAAAACAAGGCCCGCACACCCCTCCAGATGTGGGGGACCAGGAGGCCCGTTCCTCACGATGTACGAGCCCGTCTCTCATCACTCACGCCATCTGCCTTGGTTTCCCCTCGCCCCCCAGCAGGATCTGGTTACGGCTCTTTAATCCGGTCTGAGTTGGGAGGCAGCCAGGCAATCGTTTCCTGGTTCCATGGGGGTCTGTGATTCCCTCCCCACACGCGCTGAGTGAGCACTTTTATGGACGGAACTCCAGAGCAGAGCCCACGTGGGCTGCCCCAGGGGGTGAGTCTGGCCCCAGCCATACAGCCTGCCGAGTGACCCTGGACAAATCACTTCACCCCTCTGAGCCTCAAGCTCCCATTTATAAACAGACATGAAAGTGTCTACGGCTTACAGTTGTTCTGCGGACTAAGTTATGTCATTCATTCACCAGCACAATGAAGCCTGTAGCGCGGGAGGTGCAGCCCCTGAGGCCTCTCCCTGAAAGCACAGCCTGGGAACAGCGGCACCGGCACTGGTTAAGCATCTACGGAGGGCGGCCCTGCCTAGGGATTGTCACAGGGCCTCTCGTTTGACCCTTGCAGTGCTCCTAAGAGGGACGGGCCATTCTCCCTCCTGTACAGATGAGAACACAGGCTCCGAGAGGCAAGTGACTCGCCCAAGGTCACTCAGCAAGCCAGGGGTGGAGTTAGAATTTGCATCTGTTTGTTCATATGGAAACCTTTGCTCTCATCTCTCCCCCAGCTGTGTTCTGCCATCTTTAAAAGGACCACCACTATGTGCTCATGGCCCTCCCTTGCAGCCATGACCTAAGCTCCAACTAAGTCTTTGCGGGATGGTCTTTATGAGTCTGAGTTCCTAGAGAGCGAGCCTGTGCCTGGTCATCTTTCTGCCGCTGGGGCTGTAGGGTGATTGCTGATTTCACCACACTCTCCCTTCCAGTCAGCCACAGGCAGGTGGAGGGCTAGAGGTCAGCTTTAGCGGTTTGGAGAATGTGGTCTGGATGTGTGGCCAACATGGGGCTTTCTACTGTTCCTCTTCCCCAGTCAGGGCCTTGGGTCACCCATCTGAGGCCATGCTGGTCCCCAGAGCAGGTGCACTGTCCCTGAGTCGCAGCTGCACACCTGGAGGGCTGGTGGCGGGGCTCATCAAGCAGCAGGTCTCCCGGGCTGCCTATGGGAGGCAGGACTCGGCCCAGGCACATGAGCTAACCAGGTGCAGGGCAGGACCAAAGGGAAATGCCACACAGCAGGCAGATCCTCACTCCTCAAAAGAATAGGTAATCTTAAAATCCCTCCCAATTCTGAGATTCTGTGACTCTATCTTCTCCAAACTCATTAGCCAAGGAAATGCTGCTGCTGCTGCTGATGGAGACTGAAGTCTCCATTTATTGAGCATCCTTGATGAGCCTGACTCTTTAAATACTTTATCTTTATTGTGCATTCCACACGAGAGGAAACAGGCTCACAGAGGTGAAGGGGTCTGCCCAAGGTGAATAGCAGAACCAGGGTTTGAACCCACATCTATCCAATTCCAAAATCGACATCCTTTTCAGTACATGTAGGAAGGCCAATGGGGTTTGGAAAATAGGATAATATTCAATGTACACGTGCTCTTCTCCAGACCAAGCCCTGATCTGCCACTGTGGCATTGTGCAGAGGGGCACCCCGCTCTGCCACCAAGGAGCTCATGGCCTGGAGTCAGAGGAGACGGGACAGGCCTGGTGTCCTGCCATTCAGACAAAGGCGATCTGAAACATGCAGACCCAAGTGGTGCTAGCGTGTCTGGAGGGAGAGGCAGGCAGAGATGGCCCTAAGGGCCACAGACCAGAGGGGTCGTCATGGGCTCCCGAGAGGCGGCCTGGTGTGGGATGTGGGCAGACCAGGGAGAGCGGGTTCTCGGGCTGCAGTGTGAAGGCTGTGACTTCTAGGTAGAGACCATCGGGGACGCCTACATGGTAGCATCGGGGCTACCCCGGCGCAACGGGAGCAGACACGCGGCTGAGATTGCCAACATGGCCCTGGACATCCTCAGCTCCGTGGGCGACTTCCGGATGAGGCATGCGCCCGACGTGCCCATTTGCATCAGGGCTGGCCTGCACTCAGGTATGCGCTGGGGGCCGTGGGGGTGATGGGCCAGACAGTCTCCCAACCCTGCCTGGGGTACTGGCCGAGACAACGCCAATGATGTGCTTCTGGAATTCAGAGATTCTAAAACTCTATAATAGAGAGAAAATTTACATTTCTTTTTTCCCTTCTATTATTTTAAGGTTCTAGAATGTTATAAATCACAGAATCCATGTTTAGATTCACACATTTTTTTTTGTCTCAGCATCTGTCAGGAACATCTAAGTCCCATGCTGAGGAGCTGATAGTCTGATGGAAAAGGCAGGACAGAGACCTTCTGTGGTCATGCAAACAACTAAATGTTTGCTGGGATGGGTCTGGGAGAGACCTCAGAGCCTCTGACACCTCCTTCTCATGCCCCCATTCCTTCCTCCTTGGCACCTGCTGTTCCCTGCTGACTCATTCTCTCATCCCTCATCCGTCAAGACAGCTCATGCACCACCTCCTCTAGGAAGTCCTCCGGCCTGGGTCAGAGTTCCCCCTCTGGGTTGGCACAGTCCTGGTGCTTCCTTTTCACAGCATTGACCACAGTTCCTACATCGCCCCACACTGAGCTGGGAGCTCCCTGAGAGCAGAGTCTGGCTTCGATTGATCTGTGTCCCCCTATCCCATCCCAGAGCTTGACACAGATGTCATCTCCTCTCCAGATAGCGTCATCCTTACCCGCCCTCCCCCAGCTGGAGCCCAGAATGTGGGGTGGGGACGACAGTCGAGGCAGGGAAGGGAAAGACTGTCGTAGGGACTTCTCTGGTCCAGGACCTGCTGGAGCTCACTGAATGCATTTGGGTTTCAGGGCCCTGCGTGGCGGGGGTCGTGGGTCTCACCATGCCGCGGTACTGCCTCTTCGGGGACACCGTTAACACTGCATCTCGGATGGAGTCCACGGGGCTGCGTGAGTGTCCCCTATTTCTATCCTGCCAGGCAAGGGCTCTGTCTCAATGACCATTGCAGCCTGGCTGTTTGAAACATGCTTAGTAACCAAATCACCAGGTGGTGGCAGCGCACCCTCATTGTTTGTAAAGCAGCTGTAAGGAGTGACGTATGTCACTGGTTCTTTTAACTTTCCACGAGGTTTTTGTGACGACTCATGAGAAAATTAGCAGATAAAACAATGACTCAAGAGGTAGGAAACCGAGGCCCTAGCCCCGACTGCAACTGGTTTGCTTAGGGTCCTTGAGCAAAATGCTCTTCCTCTGGGTCTTGGTTTCCCCACTTTTACAGTGAGGAGACCCTTCTAATTGTTAAAATGCCACTTTAGGTTCCTCCTGGCAGCAGGGGCCACTCTGCGGTTTGGTTAGAGCAGCCCTGGCCTCTGCTTCCGGCCATGCAGCCTATGTGCTCCGCACGGTCACAGTGCCCATCCCGCATAACCAGACGTGGCGGCCCTACTGCGGAGGCCTGGTTTTGAAAGAGAAAAACTGCTCATATGCTCTGCCTCAGCTTCATCGACTTCCCTACATGTGGAAATTATGTTCTTAGAGGTTCTGACTTCATCTTGGGTTCCTCTTAACATTCAATCTATGTAATGTGCTTTGCTTCGAGGCCTCTATTGTAGGGACCAACTACCCACTAAGGGACAAAAGAGCCAGGCAAAGGGTATCGCAGGAATCAGAATTGTGGGTATTACAGGCTAGAACAGGCACTTGCCCACCCCTGCACTAAAGGGACAAAAGAGCCAGGCAAAGGGTATCGCAGGAATCAGAATTGTGGGTATTACAGGCTAGAACAGGCACTCAATGATTTCATCAAACACTAGGTATGCTGCCACCAGGTGGTGACATGGATTCCTACCTTTCTTCTCAGCATACAGAATTCATGTCAGCAGAAGCACTGTCCAGACACTGCTCAGCCTGGACGAGGGCTACAAAATTGACATCAGAGGCCAGACTGAGCTGAAGGTAAGAAACTATTTCCATGAATTGGTGAGAATAGTTCCCAAAGGTCCAGTTTCTGTGGGCAGCAGGTGGGAGTCTCATCTGATGGATGTGGCTGAAGGAAATGCCTGCCTGGTGTTGGGACGGGGCTGATCACCTTCACATGTTCTCTCCACTCCCCAAATTCTAAGGAAACATTTCTTGCTTGAGCCACCCCCTCATTTGTCTCCTCATGAGAAGGACTAGAGCAAAGAAGTTACTTCTATAGATGATCTACCTGGGGGGCATGCTGGTGCACAGCATACATTTACATATTATTACTCACAGCAATAATGAAAGGGGGGGGGTCACTGTCCCCATTTGTAGTTGAGGAAATTAAATGAGAGAGCCAAAGGGACTTGTCCAAAGTCTCATAGCTTGGATGCCAGGTCTGGTGGCTCAAAGCCAGTGCTTTCTCCATAGCACTGTTGGGCTCCTACTCATCCCTCAGAACCCTAACATAGACATCACCTCTCACTGAAGCCCGCCCTAATCCAGGAACGCTCTTCTTCCTTTCCCCAGTAGTCACTATCAGGCCTTGTCTGTTCACTCACCAGTCTAAAGACCAGCTCTCTGCTGTTATGGGTGTGATATTGTGTTGTACTTGCCCATGAGCACCTCAAAGGCAGAGACAACTCTATAACCTCTGCATTCTTTTATAATGTAATGTTCATGAAATGGTACAGCATTCCTATGAATGATTTTTCTTCCTACCCACCTCCTCTTTTCCCCAATTCCTTGGCTAGAGTCAGGCCTGGTGGGGAGACTAGAGCAGCCTAGGCATTTAAACCCCCAGGGCTGCGACCAGGCCTCAGAAACTGGGTGCTCCAGGGGATTCGCTGCATTATGCTGTGGAATGTTAGAGTAGGAGGGTGCAGCTCAGAGAGGGGCAGTGACTTGTCCATGGTCACACAGCCTGAGAGGGCTGACAACGTGGAATCCTTTGCCCTGGAGGCTGAGGTGATGATGGGAGAGTCAGCTGGAGTAAGTCAGGGCAGGTGTGTCTTGTTTGGCGGAATGGGCACTGGGTGTCCGGAGGAATAGAGGCACTGATGATGGAAGGGGACGCCGAGAGGGAATATGGCGGGCAGCAAGCCACCCTCAGTTCTTCAGGCTGGCCTGGGGGCTCCAGGGGGCAATATCCTTCTCTGCCAGGGTGGGGTATGGAACCTCTAGACCAGCCCTGACCCCAGTGCCCCTCATGCCCCCTCCTAACCTCCAGGCAGTGGCATTCCCTGTCCCAGGGGAGGCCACCAGGTCCTTCAGTAGTTGGGGGAGAATCCCAGGTCATAGAAGCCTGGCATCTTAGCATTCCAGATCTGCTGAGTCATAGAATTCACGATTTATCATTTATTTTTCTGACAGATAAATATTAACTCATTTCATCCACACAGCAACCTTGTGAGGTATTAGGGCAACCGAGGCACAGAGAGGTGAAGTAAGTCGGCCAACGTCACACAGCTAGCAAGTGAAAGAGCCAGGATTTGGACCCAGACAGTCTGCCTCCAGGCTCCAGGCTGCCCGCCCCCAGGCTGCTGGGAGGGGTGCCTCTCTCTGCCTTGCTCTCTGCTTGAGGAGGTGGCTCAGCCTTCTTTCCTGTCTCTTCCAGGGCAAGGGCGTGGAGGAGACCTATTGGCTGACGGGGAAGGCAGGCTTCCCCAGACCCCTCCCCACACCTCTGGACATCAAACCTGAGTGAGTAAGAGGAATTTCCCCAGAAGCTTGGCCTTTTTGTGTGCGAACTTTGGTATTTGTTACTTTTCTGATCATCGAGGTCTTACCCGTGTCGTGTGTAAAACTTGGAAAATACACAATTCTTTAACGATTACATCATCGCCATCTCCCCACTCCTGAGAGACAGCACTGCTAGCAGGTAGGCACAGTCCTGCTGCCTGTATCTGAGGCGCTCGTGGAGGAGGAGATCACGCTGCCTCGGTGACTCCTCACTCGGATCTGTGCTCTCAGCTCACGCCCCCAGGTCCTCTGTGTGGGTCAGAGCACTTTACAAACACACTCGTGGTGACAGCCTCCGGACGGCCGCCTGTGGGGGCACCACGACTAGCTCAACCTTTCTCTGGTCGCTGGGCATGGAGAATCTCCCCGTTCTGAGCTGGGCACAGGCAGTGCGCTGGGCACTTGTCACCATTCAGATGATTTCTGCGGAGACTGGAGGGCAAGGTCACAGGGGCTGCCAATTGCTGAGAATTACAGTTTCCTATAAACAAGAAGGTCCCCTGGGGGCCCACAGTCATCCCACCAGTGGGGAGGCTGAGCCTGGGGATGGGCAGAGCCTGCCAGGTCCCCCAGCATGACCACATCACAGCTCCCCGACCAGTTTTTTTGTTGTCAGCACTTCCCGCTGGCTCCTCCGCCCTTCCAGGCGGCCCCTCCATCGCTCAAAGGGGAGGAATGTGTGGGACACACCTGGGCTTCCCGGGAGAGGCCAGCACTCAGCACCCCAGGCTGTGTGTCCTTCAAGCGGGCGGATGGATGTGGACGGGGTGACTGGCAGGGAGCCGGCTGCAGCAGCCACTTCCTTTCCACCCTGCCGTCAGGGCGCCCCCAGGCCTCTGGACCCCCAGGAACCAGAGGACAGGAACTGACCCCATCCAACTCCCAGTGCCCTCCCCAGTGGGGTCCAGCGAGGCAGGGAGGGGGCAGGGCGTGGATGGGCACACGCTGACATATGCAGAAGCTGCCAGGTGTACAGAGCACAGATGTGCCCACTTTATAAGGGCACGCCAGCCTCCTGGGTGCAGAGCCGGCTTATGCTCACAGAGAGGCCTCCACGCCCGGGGCCTTCAGCCTGCAGGACGTCTCTGTGGGGGCGGCTTGCTGGGGCGGCAGCGTGGTGTGAGGATGGCTCCGGGACTGGACTGTTTGTGCGGCCTGGGCAGGTCCCTGTCCTCGCTGTGCCTTTCCATGTGCCACAGCAGCCTTGGCTCGCCCACCCCCGGAGCGCGGTGTGGCCCTGTGTGCCCTTTCCCTACCCTCTAGGGCAGCGGTTCTCAACCTGTGGGGCGCGACCCCTTTGGGGGTCGAACGACCCTTTCACAGAGGTCGCCTAAGACCATCGGAAAACACATATATAATTACATGTTGTTTTTGTGATTAATCACTATGCTTTAATTATGTTCAATTTGTAACAATGAAATTGGGGGTCACCACAACATGAGGAGCTGTATTAAAGGGTCTCGGCTTTAGGAAGGTTGAGAACCACTGCTCTAGGTCCTCGAGTCCCACTCACCTCTCTGCCCCTCGAAGGGCAAGCCGTCCTCTGACCTCACAGGCCTCCGTTCCCACCCCACTTCTCGCCTCCACTCGGAGCTGCACTTCTCAGAAGGCCTGTCTGCTGATGCCTCACTTCCTCACCTCCCACTCCCCGCCCAGCCCCCGCAGTCTGACTTCCACCCCCACCCGCCGGAACGCTCTGTGAAGGTCACCTGCACCCATGTCACTAGGTCTGTGGGCAGTTTTAGTTCTCACTGACATTTTCCCTTCCCCTCCCGCTTCCTAGAAACGGACTCCGGCCTCCTCCGCACTCCGCTGTGCTCTGACCTCTGCAACTCATCCTCCCGGGCTCCTCACCTCTGCCCAGCCCTGAAATGCCCGGATGCACAGGGTCTTCCCTGGGGCTGTCTGTCCCTCCAGATCCGAGGATAGGGGAGGATGGGGATCGCCCTCGTGGCCTCGGGCCCAGCGCCCCTCTGGGCTCCAGGACCAGGCAGCTCACTGCCCCTGGTTGATTCCTTCCAGAGCCCTCATGGCATCTCAGACCTCGGAGGTCCACCTGGCACTTGTGTGTGTGCATGTGTGCACAGCCACCTGACCAGCTGGGCCTCCTCCAGGATTCTCTTCTCCTGTTCGGCCTTGCCATCCTCCCTCAGAAAGCCGGGCGACGTCCCGCTGTCCGGAGTCCTCAGCAATCCCACAGCTCTGCCTCCATCACACCCCCAACCTGCCAGCTCCCCACCTCCACGCCTCTCTTCTGGCCGCTGCAGGGCTCCTCGCCATTTCCCCTCATCCACTGGCCCCTCCACCCGTCTCCCCCAGAGTGATCTTTTACAGAGAAAACAAATACGATCAATATAAAGGTTCCCTGTTTAACCCCCAGAGGCCTCCTACTCCTCTGAGGCTCAAACCTAGGAAGCTCCACTCCCTGCAGCCTGTGTCCCCCTCCGCTTGGCCTCATCTCACCTGCCACCTTCTGCTGCCAAGCCACCTGCTCGGAGCCTCCTCACTGTTCCTTAAACAGCCCTGAGCTCTTCCCACCCCAGGGCCTTGCTCTCACTGTCCCTGTCCCAGGAACGCCCTGGCCTGGTCCCTTCCTATCCTGCAGGTCTCGGATCTGACGCTGCCTCCCACGTGAGACAGCTCTCGTCACACAGGGCAAACAGAGCCCTGCTGTCGCCCTCTCCCCCATCCCCCCGCATTGCATCCCATAGCACTCGGCACTCCCTGGTATTTCCTGTTGACATGTTCATGGAACTTTCCCCTGCATGGACCAGCCCGCAGACCCTGCCCCCATGTGCCGGCACAGGCCCCAGTGCCCGGCGCCCAGCTCTAGAGCTCCGGCCTTTCCCCTGGACACGCAGGCTGGGCAGCCAGCTCCCAGCCCTCCCCGAGCCACCCTGACCAGGAGTTGGAACTTGCAGATCTGGCAGCCACTTGTCATCCTGAGCTCCCTCAGCTGATGACTTTTCCATCCCGGACAGAAACTTTAGAAAGTGCCAGAAACGTTTCCATCTCCTGGGCTCAGGGAGGGAGGAGAGTAGAGATCATTCCCCCAGGCCTCCCGGCAGGCAGGGGAGAACGCCGCACCAACCTAGGCCCACGGGCTCACACCCAGCACACACAGGAGACTGTGCACGCATGCGCACACACAAGTGCACACACATGTGCGTACACACGACACTCATCGTGGGCATCGGGCACATACACACATAGAAACACCACCGCATGCCCATCAGCCGGCTTGGAGATGAGATCACAGACAGCCGCACAGACGGAATCTGCAGGAAGGGCTAGGATGCCAGTTGGATGGGAACTTGTCTTAAGAGTTGCATTTAGAAGGCAGTTACCAAATTGTTCTTGAACTGCATACTATAGCTTGATTTTTTAAAAGTCAAATTTCCTAAAGGTGCTTTTATGTTCACATTCTGTATTTGTCATATCTGCATACGTTATTCCTTCTTCTATTTGGGGGTGTTTAGGAGATTGATGGGATTAGGGGAAGGGGCGAAAGGCCCCTCCATGTCTTGGTGTAGCCACGCCCCAGGCAGCAGGGCCCATGCCTGCCATTATGTGTCACAGAAACGGTCCATACAGTGGCCCCTTCTCTCCCCTCCGCTCCTGCTAACCAGGCTCAAAAGCATCCCCTGTCAGGTTGCTGTGAGTCACTCGGAGCCTTGCTCGCTTCTCTGTGCAAAGGCAATAACCCCGCTCTACCCTCCTGTAGGCACCTGCAGGAAGTGAATGAGAAAATGAGTGTGTGGAGTGGGGGTCCTGTGTCCCTATCTGGACTCGAAAAATACCCAGAGAGTCACAGAGCCCCTCACCCTCTGGCCTCCCAAGGTCAGGTCCCTAAGTAAGGGACAGAGCTGGGGCTGGCTCCCCGTCTCCTGGGAGGCCTCTGGACTGAAGCCACACGTGCAGATGAGCCAGCAGCACTGCCCCTCTGAGCCTTGGTCCCCGAAAGGTCCAATGGGGAGGGCACTGGGGAGCCACGGCCGGGCCAGTGCAGGGACCAGGAGACCCCAAGGGAGGGAAAGGGCTCTTACTCCCTCACTGTTGTTCTGAGTGGGCTTTCCTTATTCTTGTTTCTCCTCTTTCCCTAGGGATCCCTGGAAGGACCTCATAAACCAAGAAATCAGGGCGGCCTTTGCCAAAGTCCGCCAGTGCTCTGCTGGACCTTCGAGCTCAGGGAAGGCCTAGGCCGGGCCCTGAGGAGAGGGACAGCGTGGGAGAGGGGCCTGCACCAGCCTAGACACCCCCAACCCCTCTCTCTGCTCCACTCCCCTCAAAGAATTCCCTTGCTGAGCCCCCTAGCAGCCAACTGGGTGCTCATTAGTAAGTGCCCTAGAGCGATATTAATTGATGTGTTCCAGTGTGAATCCTACGGGCAAACTGGCCTCTTGACACAAAAGCAATAAAAATAGAAATATTCCCTTCCTTTCGGGCAGTGCTTTGTTCTCGACAAATGGTTTGAGTCTGAGAGCTCGTTATCACAGAGCCCATTATCCCTCACACCAGGAACGCTGCCCCACGCACAGCCACGGTGCCCAGGCGCACAGAGAGGAGGTCATTTCCCCGGTGGCATGAGCGGAAGCAGGACAGGTGCCAGGGACTGGAGCCAGGCAGGTGAGGGCTCCAGGTTCAGCAGGGCCACCTCCTCACATTGCATCTCTTCTCCGGGCCTTTGCTTTGTCATCTCTCAAATGGGAGTTGACAGGGCCCACACGAGCCTTGTTCCTAACGCAGGTCTCGGCCCACAGCAAATGCTCAAAAAATGCTGCCTCCTTCCCTGCCTGTCTTCCCCAAGCCGGTCTAATCCTTAGGTCATCTGTGAGCACTGTGCCAGGAGTCCAGGCTTTGGTCATCTGTGAGCACTGTGCTGGGGAGGAATGGGGAGCGATAATGCCTTAATTCTTAGGAAAATGAGACTTCTGTCTTACAGAGAAAACAAACAAACCCACAGCTAACTCATTAAAATGGCTTCCGACATCAAAGAGAGTTCACCAAAACCCGCAGGCAGACCAGGAACATGTGGAATTCATTTCCCTGGCGGGGGGAGAGGGCAGAGGGCCAGGGGACAGGTTCAGCCCTAAACAAACTGGTCCTTCTTCAAAAGACCCCTTGGGAGTTGTTGGGAAAATGTTCTGCCCACAGGCTGTGCTCAGAGACCAGGCTGTGTGTGTGTGTGTGTGTGTGTGTGTGTGTGTGTGTGTGTGTAAGAGAAAGGCAATGTGAAAGGGATATGGGCGATGTGTTTGGAGCCCTGAGCTGCTGTGTGGAAGTGCTGGATTTGGTTTTGGGAGATGCCACTGCCAGTCCCTACCTGCACAACTGTGCTGTTGTTAATCTTCATGAGAGAGACACACTGACTGGTTGTCTCCTGCCTGTGCCTCTGACTGCATGAAGGGGGCAGGGATGGAGCCTGCAACCCAGGCACGTGCCCTTGACAGGAATCGAACCCATGACCCTACAATCCATGGGCCAATGCTCTAACCATTGAGCAAATTGGCTAGGGCGGGACCTAACCTTTTTATGCCTCAGTTTTCTCAAGTGCAAAACGAGGCCAGTCCCCCTTAGCTTCCATGCCACCGTGAGAAGTAACGCAGAGGAAACACCACGGAGTCTGGTCCCGAGCGAGCCTGCGGGAGCGCTGAGAGGGAGGGTCTGCACCTGCGGTCTGCGGGACACGCACACAGCCGTGTCTGTGCGTGGGCTGCAGCCATGGGGTGGGGAACAGAAGCATGACCCCGGTTCCTCCACTGCCCTCTGTGTGGCGCGCTTCAGGCTTGTCGATTTTCTCTCAGGGCTTCGGTCTCTCCATCAGTAAAAGGAGCAGCTGCTCTGGGTGACTGTGAGGCCCCTCTGGGCGTGAGGGTCCATAGCACACTTTGGGTAAGTGGAGGCCCAGCCTGGTGGGCAGGCACGGGAGACCAGAATTCAAACCAGGACCCAGCTATCCTGCCAGGAGCCATCAGTGGGCCTCCCTAAGACCTCAGCTCCTCACTTCACAGCAAGGACCAGACCTGCCCTGCCGGCCTCCCGTGCTGCTGTTACGCTGAAGGCAGCAACAGCTGTGAATGCATGCTCCCAACTGAGGAGTGTGCTGCAGCCGTGACTTACGGTGCATATATGTGTGACGACCTGCGTGGTATATATATTTGTGAGGGCCATGTGGCTATCAGAGCTCAAAGTGCCCTGAGCGACAAGCGGCAGTGTACCTGTGCATATCTGTGCATGTCTGTGTGCATGCTGTCCGTCTGTGCATATGTGCATTTATTTATGTGTCCGTGTGAGTCGTGTATATGCTCTTGTGCATCTGTGGGCCTTGGTGTGTCTGCACGTGTTCTGCTCCAGCTGTGTATGTGTCCAGTATGTCTGGGCACCGGTCCGGGAGCAGCGGTGGATCTCCTCATATTGGTGTCTGTGCGCACAGTGTGTGCCTGCATGTGTGGTGTGTATCCAAGTGCATGCTTTGTCCATGTGTGGGCTGTATGTCGTGTGTCTGCATCCGGCCAAGGGTCTCCGTACTCTTGTGCCCTCTGAGAAGGACTGAGGCAGCTCTGCTCTCAGATGCCCGAGCTCAGACCCCCAGGGCAGAACTTGGGCTCCAGGAGGGAGCTCTGGCTCCAAAGCTGACACACTGAATGTGAATCGACCGCCACACACCAGGGCCCTCACCTCTCCCCAACCTGCTATCAGCTGCGAACACGTTCTCTGGAGAGGAAGGCCCACCTGGATCCTGGTTGTACCCTTGCCAGGGGCGGGGCTGGTTTCCTCTGTCCTGGGAGGCTTTGGGCTCATTTATTCCACGTGACCCGCTGCCTGCTGTGGGACAGACCCCTGCCTGGAGCTCCCACTATATCATCCCAACCACAGCACCCTCTGAGATGGGAGTTATTTGCCCACTTTCTAGATGAGGAAACGGAGGCTCGGAGGGTGACGGGACTTGTCCCTGCCGACCTCTCTCTGCCTCCTGCTCTGCAGGGGTTGCCCAGTGCTACAACAGCCCAGAGAAATGGCAGCGGTCTCTGGAGGCTCCCAGAGGGTATGGCCTCAGGGGCACACAGCTTTCTCTTCTGCAAACCGGGGTGAGGACAGGTGAGGCTGAGGGGCTCTCAGAGCGGGTTCCTCTCATGAGGAGCCAGCCCAGCATTTGCATGGGGCTTCCGGGCACATGCCCAGGTGGAACCCCAGAGATGGGGCCCTCATGTCATGACTTTCATGATGAGTCAGTGCCAGCTGGTCCCTATGAAGTCCCCCTGTCTTCCCCTGCCAGCCTGAGATCACCCTCCTGTCCCTTTGGGATGGTTCCCAGCAACGGAACACTCCTGGCATCTCGAGGGGCCTGGGTTCTTGCAATGACAGAGGGGGCCACGGGCTCCAGAAGGTCCTCCCCAAGCCAGGTGATCTGGACTGGCTTGATTTGTGGTGCTTCAGGCAGGCACCATTGGGGAGGGACTCCTTAGAAAAGTCCAAATACTTTTACTTGGCATTCCAAGCCCTACACATGCTGCCCTCGCCTCACCTGCCCCCTGCACAGCCAGCTCTCTGGCCAGGACAGACTGGGTACTCTTCCCCAGGCCCCTCATGGTGCCACACCTTACTCTTGCTGTTTTCCTACCTAGATGACCATATCTCTTTTTCAACATTTGGTGAACTCCTACACAGCCTTCAAAGCCCACCCAAAAGGCACCTCCTTCCAAAACCCTTTTCCAACTGCCCCTTGTATGTACTTTGTTGCCACACTTGGCTCTCCCTTGCTGGCAGCAGCTTTACCTAGTTCATTCCTTCATGCCCATGCCCGCGAAGAAGTGAGCATTGGGAGGGTGAACGGATGAATGGACAAGCTAATGAACCAGTTAGCCCAAAGGCTTTTAATGAGCCATCTCTGCCCCTGAGGTCTCCTGCCTAGCTTCTCCTCTGCTGTTCTCTGCATCTGGGCTTGCTTAATCTAATGCTTAGTTGTGACCCTGTTTGCCAAGTGTCAGCCTGTGGCTTTCCTGGCTGCGCTTTCTCTCCTTCCTGGCACCCTTCCTGTGCTATGGACACTCTACCTCCAACCCCCAACCCCTATACCAGCCTGGGTGCTCTTCCCCACCCGCTGTGCTTCCCACCCCTTCTAGCTAACTTCTCCTCACCCTACAGACCTCTGCTCCTTTGCTGCCTCCTCCGGGAAGCCTTCCCTGAAACCCTCCCTTCCTCTCCCAAGTGTCGTGGGAGGGGCACCTCCCTGTCTGGCTCCTGGGCCTCCTGGCCACCCTGTGTAGCAGACTTGGGCTTACCTGAGGGCAGGGCTGGGTGATCCTGGTGGGAGAAGAAGTAAAACCATCAGGGGAGGTGAGGAGGCCACTGTGGTGGCAGGTGAACCTCACGTTAAGGAAATCCACTGACATGAATGCATGAAAACTCAGTTTTGCTCCAAGACCGTTAGAGCTACGTCTCCACTCTCACGGGGAAGGTGAAGTGACATAGAGCAGGGGGAGGGCCACACTCGCACTGAGCAGCTGCATATTCATTGTCTCAGGGAGCCGACCTCACAGCCCTAGGAAGTGGTGCATCACCCCGTTGCTACTGAGTTCCTCTGGGGCAGTAGGACACCAAAGCCCCAGGTCTTTCCCCAACGCTTGCCATGCTGCCTCTTACCGCTGCTCTTCCCCTGGATCTGCCTGCGCAACACTCCTGCTCTGCGTTTCCACGAGTCTCCGAGACTCTTCAGAAGTCCACTAGGGGGCAGGCAAGCTGTTCCAGGGAGAACCGAAGCCCTGGGCAACCTTGAGATTCCTGGCCCCTCCCCTGCCCTGGGGCTCCCTGGGTCCCACTAGAGAGGGAGGATGGCTCCCCAGCCCAGAGAAGTCTTGCTTGGGAATACCCCCAACGACTGAAGGACTAAGGACAGCAGGTCTCAGTGTCCTGTCCCCGTCCGAAAGGCCTGGCCCAGGCCGGCATGTGTCAGAGGTTTGTCCAGTCTCCAGCCATTTGCATTTCTGATTAAATAGCACCGAGGTGACACCCTATCTTATTCAGCGCTCTCCTGGACCTTAGCTCACATGGCCTACCACACCCTTTCCTAGGAGGCAGGTGTGACGGTCCTTGGCACAGCCAGGAAAATGAGGCTCTTGCTGGCAGGTCTCCTCCATTGCTCACCTAGACCGTCCTTCTGGGCTCCAGGCTCAGCGTCCGGCTGCCTGCCAAGCACCTCCCCGATGAGCCACTGCTTACCTGATTGAACGCTGCCCTGTCCTGGCCAGAACCAGGAGTGATCACCCTCACTTTCCTGTCCTTCCCACGACCCTCTCCCCCACCCCCATCAATCCCCATGTCCATCCTGCCCGCCACCATAGTCTCTGCCTTTGTCCAGGACCCACCGCCCGGTGCTCAGTGACAGTACGGGCCTGGCCTCCATGCTGCTCTCCTGCCTCCATTCCCCAGCTGGCTCATGCCATCCCGTCTACCTGCGGCACAGACCTCACCACGTCACTTCTCTACTCAGCGCGCTCTCAAGTGCCGGTGGCCGGGCCCTTCGTCATGATGCTCCTGCCAACAGACCTCCCATGCCCCATATCCCTGTCATCCATCCCTTTCCCACCCCCATGCCTAGCCCCATCTTGTCCTCTCAAATTGCTCAGACCCCGGGTATAAAAATATTCCTATTAGCAGTTATAATACCCCCCCCCCCACCCCGCCCCAAGACCTGGAAACAGTGACCTGGAGACTGTACTAGTATAACCTTCCTCTGTCACCATGGTGAGCAGGGGCAGAATCTTTTCAGCTGGAGAAAATTGTAATATCCACTTGGCTCATTTCAGGACTTGTCATTATGTCCATGGCCTGGGGGAAGCTAGCAGTGGGGCAGTCTTTGTTCCCCGTGTGTCCACCTTGAGCCCACAAACCAGACCCAACCTCCCGGTGTATCTATGAGAAATGGAGAGTTTGCTGGAGCTCTCCTGGGAACCAGAGAAGAGAGTGCAGCCAAGCTTCATGGACTCCCCCAAACCCCCCAGTTCTCCCTCCCAGTCCCCTTCCTGGCAGCCCCCCTTCTCTTCCTCGCCACTCGCTTACCTCCCAACCCCCTGTTGTCCCAAACCAATCAGACCCAGTCTCCGCTTCCTGCTTCATTGACAGTTACCCAAAGAGCAACAACAAGATCAAGTTAAGGCTCAGGGCCTTTTAAAGGCCAATTCAGGCTTTCCCAGGCTATTGTCTCCAGGGCTCCCCCTGCAGGCAACCCATGGAAGGGCTTTTATTGCATTGAAAAGAGGGAACCGATGGATGGATGGATGAAATAGCTGAACTTTAATCCTCACCACAAGCATATGAGGTAGACATCATTCTCTCATGTTTTCGATGAAGCTACTGAGATTCAGCAAGCCAGTGGCAGAACTGGACCTTCACTCCCAAGCCCCCACCACGTACCACCCCGGCTGCCTTGTGGGCCACAGCCATGTACTACATGGAAAGAGGTGACGCAGATGCAGCAACAGACTCAGGCACCAGACACAGGGTGAGACCAGCCAACGGAAATGGGGTGAGTTCTAGGGTGAGGTCCGGAGGAACAGGCAGATGAGGCGGCGCCGGGGGAAAGCCAAGGCCAGCAGCCAGGTGTCCAGCTGGCGGATGGAGGAGCTGAATGGAGCAGACCTCAGAGTGTGTTGTGAACAGAGGTCAAGGTCCTAATTTGCAGTGAAAGTAGGGCAGTGGGAGAGTGGAAGAGCAGGGGAGCCAATTAATTCTGGCCACCCAGGGCCTTTCGAAGAGCTCGATGCAGGTCTTTTAGGCACTGGACAGGATGCCTTTCGGGTACCTCTGCAGGGAGCCCGGAGAGGGTGGTTTTTCTCAGTCTTGTGGCCACAGTCTCCCCTCTGGGCATCTCATCAATTATTTCCTACTGCCCTCACCTCTAGCAACTCTAAACGAAGAGAGAGAGAGACAAAGAGAATGAGAGAGGAGAGGGAGTTTGACAGAGATAACTGAGCACAGTTGGGAGAGAGCAGGAAGGAGAGAAGCATGATGGAGGATGTATGTGGGTGCATGATATGGCGTCTGGCCTCCCCCGAGTAGTGAAATAGACAGGAAAATGGGAAATGTGACATATGCTTGGACCCCCAGGGCCATCAAAGCGTTTTAAGCAGGGAGTGACCTAGTCGAATCTGTTTGGAGAGAGTCCATCTGGCCGCCATGTGGAGGATGAATGACTGGATGGATGAACAGGAAAGGGAGACCCTGGGGCAGGAAGTTCTCCTGGGGGAGGGGGAGGGGAGGGGGAGGAGAGAAAGAAGCCAAAGCCAAGGGGGGAGGGAGAGCTTCTACATCAAAGATCAGGTGGAGAAAGAGGATGAAGGCGGGGGTGGGGGGGGGGCAGCACAGGATCAAGGAGGAAATGCTGGAGAGATGGGAAGTGAACCTGGAGAGGGTATTACAGGTACCAAGAGAAGAAGACAATTCAGGAGGGAGGGAGTGAGCAGCTGTGAAGAATGCAGCCAAGTGACCAAGGCAGCTGGGGCTGGGGGAGCTGGTTGAATGATGGGGCTGGAGACAAGCGCAAGAAGAAGTGAGGAGAGTGGAGGGGAATAGAGACAGAAGAGTAGGTGACAACATTGACGGGTCAGCTAGGAGAAGACAAGAGGGCAGGGCAGTAGCTGGTTGGAGACTTGGGGGGCCTGGAAGGAGCGTGTGAAATGGGAGTGTCCATGCTGATGGGAGAGCCTGTGGGTAGAGGGGCTGCTCTGAAGCTTTCCTAAGAGGCAGCCTCTCCAGCAGGAAGCAAGCCCACCCCCAGGCCTGGTGGCTCTAATGCAGGCAGAGGTGAAGTTGGGTTTAGGGGTCTGGTTCAGGCCTCGAACCCAGGTCTCCTGCCCCAACACACGGAGGGGAGGGAAGGCAAGCAGGCAGCAGCCACACAGCCCAGAAGAGGCCAGAGAGCAGCAGTCTGGAAGGCTGAAGGCCCATTCCCGAGCTTCCAGATATAGAGACAGGGGCTGGCTATGGGGACACAGCTGGGCACCCAATCCTCAGAAGACACGATCCAGCCCTCTGCACCCTGGGGCTCCTGCCCAGCCTCCAGGCTCCTGGGATTCTGAGCTCACAGCATCCCATCAGGATTAATCATGGGATCCCTGGGAGCACAGTGGTCTGTCCAATCCTTTCCCCTTCTCCCCTTTCACACCCCAGGAAATCAGCCCTAGTGAAAGTCTCCCAACTCATGTGTGTGGTCTGCTTCTGAGAAAGTCAGAGTCACGAGCAATGCAAGATCACAGCCTAGCTCCCATGGGCAAGCGCACGTGTGCATGTGTGTCTGTACATGTACACATCCACACACACAGCCTCTCTGTGTGCTATGTCTGGTGTGTGTGTGCTGGGTTTGGGAGCCTGAGACTTTATAGTCTTTGCTGTATATATGGGATACGATGTGTTTGTCATGTGTGTGGAGTGTTTGTGACTGTGGCGTTTGGTGGGATATATATCCTATATAATAAAAGGCTAATATGCAAATTGACCAAATGGCAGAACTACTGGTCACTATGACCTACACTGACCACCAGGGGGAAGACACTCAACACAGGAGCTGCTCCCTGGTGGTCAGTGCACTCCCATAGGGGGAGCGCCGCTCGGCTAGAAGCCGAAGCCGGGCTCATGGTTGGCGAGTGCAGCTGCAGTGGCAGGAGCCTCTCCTGCCTCTGCAGCAGTCAGACATCCCCCAAGGGCTCTCAGACTGCAAGAGGGTGCAGGCCAGGCTGAGGGACTTCCTCCCCGCCCCAAGTGCATGAATTTTGTGCACTGGGCCA
>NW_005359225.1:1173590-1179353 GCF_000412655.1 Myotis brandtii
GTCCCAAAAAATGTATACACACTTTAATAGCTGATAGCTCAATTGGAATTGGAATTAATAATTATTCAAAGTGTGTATACATTTTTTGGGACACCACATACATATATTGTGTGCACATGTATGTTCAATGTGCATGCTGTGTTCTGTGCTGCCTATGTGAGAGTTGAATTTGTGAGGGTGTATGCATCTGTGTGTGGCCACTTTGAGGGTGTCTCTGTGAGAGGTTTGAAATGTTTGTGGATAGCAAGTATGTCTGTGTGAAATTTTTGTGTGAGGTTGATGCATGCTTGTTTTCATGAACTGTGCCCCTGTGTGGCCTGTGGTGTCTGAGGAAATATATGAAGGGTGTGTGCATGTGTGTGTGTGTGTGTGTGTGTGTGTGTGTTCGGGGGTGTTCGGGGGAGTACACTGTTGCAGGTATACTGTGTTCATGGGGGAAGCGCCTGTGTGTAGGGACATGATGGGGGAGGCATGACAGCCTAACACAGCAGAGAGGGGCAGAGTTGCAGCTCCCACTTTGACATCTCCTGGCCGTGTGACCTGAGCTAGCTCCTGCCCCACTTAATTCCCCCAAAGGCCAGTATTTGACATTTTCTAGGAAGGCCCCAGGCCAGGAGGAGGAAGGCAACATGAGTGGGACATTGGGTCACAGTGGCCAGTGCTAAAGTGGATGGCCCCAGTTAAGCTGGGTGTGCCCGGGCCTCTGCCCCCTCATCTATCCTCTGGGGGCCCCACCTGTCCCCCTGCAGAATGGGAATGCTGCCCCTCTCACTGTCCTTGAAAGGCAGTCACAGCAGGTCCCCTCCCCACATCTGTGGCTGTGCTCAGGGGGAGCTTCACAAACCACTTTCCTCCCCTCCCTGAACTAAATCAGCATGAAGAAGATAGAGCTGCTGCCAAAAATGCAAACAATAACCCCGCCAGGAATCACAAGCCCTGCCACCCGACTGGGCGAGTGCCATGGGCGGGCGGGCAGGCACTTGACACAAGAAGCTCACTCTTCAAGCAGCCCTAATCGCCCCTCATTGCTCCACTCGACAGAGACAGGATGGGTTCAGAGAGGCCAGGCCACCAACTCAAAGCCACACAGCAGTGGGCAGTACAGAGAGGATGGGAACCCAGGTCGGTCCCTCTCTGAAACCTTGGCTGCTTGTCGCCATTGGCTCTGCCCTCCTCAGGCCCCTCCTCAGCCACTCAAAAAGGACGAAAAGACAACTCCCAGCAGGCAGTCTGTTTCAACACCCTTGGGGGTTCCAAAGTTTGAGAAGACCTGAGCTGGAACCCAGAGGAGCTTGCTGTGTGAGGCAAGTGAGAGAAGGTAGGGGGAGGGGATTCTCTGACACTTTAAGGGGTGACCATTACCTGTGGGGATCACCTGGGTACACATGCGGCTGTTTCTGGAAGCTCTGCCAGCCCTCAGGGCTTTGACCACCCAGATGAAGACAGGAGCCCATGGCTGGCTGGGAGCTCCGCGTAGCAAAGAACCCGAAGTTTGGAAAGGTTAGGGAGTTGGGGATGGACCTCCAGGGAACCTCTGAGGGCAAGGTACCCCCACCATGGGGTGGCCTATCTGGGCCACAACCGGTCCCCCCACGGAGCCCGGGACCCGCCTCTGCTCTGGGACCACTGAGCCTGCAGTGACAGAGCCCCTCCCACTCAGCCCCCCCTCAGTCATTGTCTCCCATCACTGGGTGCTCCATCTGTCCCTTCACTCAAACCAACTTCCACATGAGGACGACAATATCAGTAATCATACCGACCCCAACCCCTATCCATTCAGGTTCCCAGTGTCATCATCTCAAAACTCCCCTGAAGTGGCAAAATGACTGCCCAGAGTTACAGATGAGAAGCTGAGCCTGCCGGCCTGAGGAAAATGACTTGCCCAAGGCCACCCAGCTCCCTCGTGGCAGACCCTCCTCTAATTAGTCTGCTGCTCTCTCGCCCTGGGCTTGTCTCTGTAGCCGTTGTGAACGTGAAGATGACACGTTATGACATCATGGGCCTAACCAAAGCCCATACCACTAACTCTGAATCATCAAGAAAAGGGGACGTCGGGTTTAACCTTCACATGGTTACAACGGGGGACTCACAGGGACAAGCCCTCGGGTTCCCAGCAGCCTGGGCGCTGCAGAGAGCTGTGGTTTCACGGTGCATGACACAGCATACTTCAAGTGTGGAGACGCTTCTGATCCTGCCCTGCCTGCTTCACCCAGTCTCGAGTTTTCTCACCTAACATCCCCTCTCTCCCTTGGGGCTGCTGGGAGCCTCCAGGCCCTCAGCCTCAGTTCTCACTGACCAGACTCAGAGCCGAAAGCCTCTGATGTGGCAGCTGGGGCACATGGGGCCTCACCAACACCTGCTTCCCCTGCACTGGTCGCTCCGAGTGCCACAGTGAGAACAGAACACCAGCCAAGCCAGTTGCTGGCCATGCATGAGGGCCTTGGAGCCTGAGGACTTGGGTGGACGTGGCTGCTGTGTCCTGTCCTTCCCCATCTGTTAGCCGTGTGACTATGCCCAAGCCACAGTCCCTCCGAGCCTCAGTCCCTCTTTCGTAAAAGACAGGCCATGAGCGTCCCCTCTTCGTGGATGGCCGCAAGAAGGAGATAATTCAAGTAAAGTCCCTGGCACCCGGCCCAGTCCTGGAAAGCCCTCATTAATCCCATTTAACACTTCAGCTATTCTTCAGAGCAAGGGACGCGCCACCTGCCCCCTTATAAGTGTTTCCCAAGCACCCAATGTTGGCTTTTGGCCCACAAACGCCCTACAGCTGACGCCCAGCAGCATTTGCTCTCCTCTCCTACAGCCCTTCCAGGAGGTGGCCCATCGCTGGCATGGTCTGAGCCCAGTTCCCCTAGGGAGCACGGGCGGCTGGGCAGAAGAACTGGGGAACCCAGGGTTCTGCCCCAAAAGGCAGGGCCGCAATAGGGGCTGATGAGGGAACTTCCTGACTCCTGGGGGCCCACAGGGGTGCTGGCAGGGGCACGGAGTGAGGACAGCCACATCCTCGCACTGAGATCTGGATTGGGAGTCTGGAGACCCGGGTTTAATTCCTGGTTCCAAAGCTGGGTGTCTTGGACCAGTTACCGAACTTCTCTGAGCCTCCGTTTCTTAATAATTGAGAATAAAGACACCTCACTGGAATGCTGTCTGTGGCTGTCTTTACCCTGATTTCCCACATGAGATGAAGCACTGGCCCACGATGGGTATTCAGCAACGAGTAGTGGAAACTAAATCGGGGTCTGGGGTGCCACCATCCTTCTCACTCCAGTTCCACAGTTAGCAACTTGTCCAAGGTCACACAGGACATGCGCATCATTGCCCGCCTGGGCCACCCGCTCCTCCCTGGGACCCTTCCGTTTCATTCTGACCTGAGGTGAAACCTCCCGGGAGGCCTTGAGCCTGACTTGGTGCCTGAAAGAGTTTTCTCACCTCGGGATGGTACTCCTGAGGACACAGGAAAAGATGCGTCTCCTGTTTGCACTGATAGATGCATACGGGACCGGTAGCGTAGCTACAAAAACACCAACACGGTGACGACTGAGCGGCCCATTGATAGGCTGTCCAGCAGGACTCCCTGTCCTGGAGGTGTGTGAGCAGGAGCTAAGTAGGCGACACTGGATGGAAGTCTGGCCTTGGTGGCGTTTAAAGAAAGCAACCGGCTGCCAGGCAGATCCCACCTGCTCAGTCCCAACTTCTCTTCCTTCAGATCAAGCTCCGACTCCCAAACTTGGCCTTCGAGGCCTCAATCATCCTATGTCCTCCTCTGCCTCCCATCTGGACGGGGTGCTCCACAGGGTAAGTCCACCAGTTCCTTGGGACAAGCCTGAGGAGGGACCATGGGCCAGGCCCTCAGTGAACCACTTTACACGTGTTGTTGCATTTGATCTTCACAGCAAGCCAGGACGTCGGGTGCTAATATTAGTGTCACTTTGCAGAGCAGCAAACGGAGGTCAGAAAGATCAGGCAACCTGCCAAAAATCACACAGCAACATGACTGCTGAAAAAGTGGAGAGGTGAAGGAAGGGGTGCTGAGCACGTGGGGTTCCCAGCGTTTAGTTCCCCCTGGTCCCAAGAGGCAGCTGCAGCAGGTGGGCACCCTTGGTTGCCCATCTGTGTCTAACTCTTGGGGAGCCCCATCTGGACGCTGAGTGAGGTAGAACCCGGTGAACTAACCACAACCGCAGCCTTTGGGGTTGTGTGGGGAGGCAGGCTGCTCTCCCCAGCCGGCCATGGCTCCAGCCCTGCCTGACTCCAGCCCCATCAGAGTTTGTGCCAGCCCAGCATCTGCTGCTTGGCAGCAGCTCAGGAGAGGGCGCGGCAGTGCTCAGCTGACCTGGGGTTCGGGGTGGGGTTCAGGTCAGGTGGAAGACCCAGGAACTGCCTGAATCCCACTCAGCCATGTTCCGCCCATATCGGAGAACTGCTAGCAATCACTTCCTGGGCACTGGCTGGCCTCTTGGATAAGGATCCGGAAAAGGAAGCCTGCAGGGTACAGCAGAGATATCACCAGTCACCACCAAGACAGTGAGAAGTCACCTAACACCCACTGGGTGCAGGCCCCAGGCTGGGTCCACGACACTTAGTTCTGGTCCCGACCCAGAGAAGTAGCTACTATCTCCCCCACTTTACAGACAGGGAAACTGAGCTTCCATTTGACCAGGTGAGCACTAGAGCCCAGAGAAAGGGTTGGGATCACCAGCTGGGACCTCCATGAGCAAAAATCGGAGGCCTCAGGTGGCTGGGAGGGAGGGTGGGGGTCTGGACACCCTGCCCACCGCCTGCAACTTCCCTGCCCATGTCTTCATTGCAGCTCAGTTCTCGCCGTAGGACAGCTCTCCCCATCTCCTCCTCTGAGGCTAGGGTAGGCCCTGGGCCACCAGCTGTCACAGCTTGTCTCCTCTGGGCTGCCCCCTTCTGCCCAGGCCCATCCCCACAGTGAGCCAGATGGGAGAAAGGGAAGGCAGCAGCCATCAAGCAGGCAGGGAACCCAGCTCTAAGCCCAGCACTACCCCAATTTACCACAAACTTTGGGGGGCCACTTTCCCATCTGTAAAATGGGGCACGCGTGCCACTCTATCAGGAAAGAGAAACGGGGAAGAGAAATTCCCTTCTACCCTGGAACCTAAGGAAAGCCCTGACCTTCCTCCCGCGACACCCCCACCCCGGAGTCCACCCCCAGCAGGGCACCCCCATCCCCGTGATTCAGGGTCAAGGCCTCTAGAAGAGGGGTGGCTCGGGGGAGGACTTGCCGCAGTCTCTGATGTAAAGGTCAGTAATGCCACCATTGCTACTCTACACAGCACTTGAACCTGAGCACAATGGTGCCTGCAGAGGGGCACTCCGCTGGGCCCGGATTTAGCTTTGTGGCCGCAGGGGGCTCGCATCCCTGTCTCCTAGAGACCGCATGACTTTGGATATGCCATCGGACCTTTCCGAGACTCGGCTTCCCAAATATAAATGGGCTCTTAGCAAACGCAGACCGGTTTTTGTTTATATTCGCGGTCCCCGTCCTTAACCTCAGTTTCACAAGCTGAAAGCTGGGAGCTTTGATGGGACCGGTTCACAGGGCTGCCTCAGGGTCGGTGACAGGTCTGGATACGAGGCCACATCCAGAGGGGGCCTGGACTTGCCTGGACTGTCCAGAGGAGGCAGCGCGGTGTGGGGAATCCCCTAGGCGGCCGCCCCAGGGCCAGTGAAGGGTCATTTCCTTCCGCGTTCGAACCCGCGGTCACTTCTCCTGTTTGCCTCCCCCCCCACCCCTAC
>NW_005359225.1:1180117-1191959 GCF_000412655.1 Myotis brandtii
AGCGGGGCGGGGGCCCCCGCCCGCCGCCGTCCTCCACCCACACGTGGAGCCAGGGCTGACCCGCCCGGAGGTCTCCCAGGCGGCTAACTCAACAGATCTTTCCCGCAAAGGGGTGAGACCTGTTCCCATTTGACAGATGGGAAAACAAGGGCAGAGAGGCCAGCGCTTGGCGGGAACATACAGTTAGTCGAGGGCAGACTAGGATTTGAATCCAGATCTCCTGCCATCCTCTGCTCTGCGCTGGGCGGCTGGGCGTGAGGCTTCCCATCCCACCGCACCAGACAGCCTGCCTACCTGCGGTGAGGGGGAAGGCGGACGCTCACCTCTCTCCAGGGGTCTCTGAAGCAGCCTTCTTCGTGGGTGGTAAGATGTGAGGGACCCCTACCCCCACCCTGAGCCGCCTGAGATTCTGTCATCACAGCCACATTCCTTTGGGTTAAGGTCTAATTCCTCCGTGGGATGCACATGTCTGCCCCTAGTGATTCCCTGCTGGCTAGGGGCTTCCACCGCAGCTCTCTCAGGACCCCACTCTGCCAGGAATCCCTGATGGGCAGGGAAGGGGGGTAGCCGGGTCCAGCACTCTGAGCCTGTCCACTTGTGGATGTTGGGGGGAAGCTGTCATTCGAGGGGGTTAGAGAGGGAGATCTTGGCCTGGTGCCGGGGAACATGAGCTTTGGAAGCAGACAGACTGGATTCTTATCCTGACTCTATTAACTGACTGTGTGACTTTGGGTCAGTCACCTCCCTGAGCCTGGTTTTCCTCATAGGCCAATTGAGGACAGTTATAAAGGGGCCAGGCAGTTCAGCACCTGCTGGGAAGCACAGCATTCGGGTCATGTAGACCTGGGCTAAATCCCAAAATACTTACGAGCTGGGTAACTATTGGGTAAATCATTTCATCTTTCTGAGCCTCAGTTTTCTCATCTGTAAAATGGAAATTATAGTAACTACTTTACTGGTTTATTGTGAGAATTAAGTGAGATAATATAGGTCAGGTACTTAGAAGAATGTTGAACATCCTTAAATGGTAAGGATGGGCTTATTTATGATAGTGGGCATTGTCCCGCCTCATCCCACCCCCTCCACCCTCTCTCTTTCTACACACACACACACACACACACACACACACACACACACACATACATTGTTTAACATTTCCCCTCCCGGTCAGAATCCTAAGATAGCTCTTGCCTCCTCTTGCCTAGGCCTCTAGTCTGCAAGCTTGAGGTCTCCATTCTCAGCATATCTCGCCTAGGCCGTTTAGCTCTGCCGGTCATTGTCCCAGCTAAAAAGACAGTCTGTCCAGGACATTATCACAGGCATTATCAGCTTGCTCATCACAATAGTTGGAGTAGCCAGTGGTAGAACGGGAACCAGGCTATTTGCCCTACTGGTGGGACACCGAGGCACTGAAGGGTTAGGGGACTTGCCCCAGAACAGGCTGGGGAGCAGTAGTCTAGCTGTCAGCCTGGGTCTAAGTGACCCCAGTCTTCTTCCCTCTTGAGAGTGAGTTGCCCTCAAATTCTACACACTTTGTTTTGGGCACTGCTGATGGATGCCCACTGCTGAGGGGCCCCCTTCTGTCAGATGCCAGGCCCGAGTTCCATTGGTGCAGGGACCGTCCCTGCTGAATGCTCTGATGCCCACCTTGGGGGCAGGGTGAGATTTGGCAGGCAGAGGAGGGGAAAATGAGGGCCCCTTTGGGCGGCAATGCCTTCCAGTTCTGTACTGAGCCAGGCCCTTCCTTGTCCTCACCTCACACTTACCCCTCAGCCCATTTCAGTAGAGCTTCTACCCCTCGCCCCGCCATTTGTTCAATAGATCGTTGGTGAGCACCACTTGATAGACTCCTGTCCCCATAGAATAAAAAATTAATGATCAGGAAATCTTCAATGTGATGAAAACAATAAACCATGTGAGGGTGTGGGGAAGAGCATTCCAGGTGGAGGGAGCAGCAGGCAAAGGCCCTGAGGTAGGAATGCACGTGTGGTGGTTGAGGACTGGTGAGAAGAATGGCAAACACTAGAATCTGGTGAAGGAAGGGCAAATGGTAGATGGAGTCAGAGAGGAGAGGTATAAAGCCTGGATTATACTGGAGGTTTTTAGGCAATGAGATTCATGATCTGGTCTATGATTTAACGACACCTCTCTGGCAGCTATGTGTAGGCCAGACTGAAAGGGGTCAGGGTGGAAGTTAGGTGTTGCTGTGGTGGAGGCCCAGGGTCATGGTGGTGACTCTGTTTGTGGCAATGATGGAGGAGGGAGGTGGGCAGCTCTGGGGGTTTCTTCAGAGAGAACAGGCAGAGCCCACTGACAGGGAGAAGGAGTGTGGCAGGGAGGTGAAGGGAGAGTCAAGGAGAGCAACTGCTCTGGCCAGTGTCACCATGTCACTGAGACTCCTCCTGTCAATTCTCAGTGCCTTCCCTGGCCTGTCCAGTGAGCCCCTCTGCCCTAGGGGCACTTCCCTTAGGAATATGTGGGAGGGAGTAATCATAGAGTGCTTGGTGCTGTGCTCACTGGAAGCTCAGGGGCTGTGGGAACCTGGAGGAAGAGCCAAGCACATAGCCCAGACTTGGGAAACCAGAGCAGGCTCCTTGGAGGAGGTGACATCTTAGCTGAGACCCAAAGGATGAGGAGGTATTCAGCACAGAGAGGGGAGGGAGTGAAGGTTTGGAGCAGTGAAAGGGGCTCTGAGACCTGAAGGCAATAGGAGGCTTCCAGAACCCAGAGTGGGAGAGGGGGCAGTGAGAAATGAAGTTGGAGAGAAGATCTGGCCGCAAGGCATACTCCCCAAGGGCCTCAAAGGCCCCCTGAGGGGTTTCCACTCAATTCTGCGTATACCAGCTTTCGGATGGGTGGTGATGTTCTGCTTTTTAAACAGCAGAACAAAATTTCCTGTAAAAGCCTGACCCATAATGCAGGTGAGAAGAGCGAGCCTTTGTGGGGGCAGAGGCCCATGGCCTAGGGGAACCCAGGGAACAGGTTTTGAAAGACCACACTTGAACAATAAAGGAACTCAGAGCATCCACCTTCATTTAAAATTCGTTGTAAGGACGATAACTGGGTCGAATAGTAAAGACCCAGCCTGCAAAGGTCCTATAAATGCGTCTTCTCCTAAAGCACCCTCAGAGTCACAACTCAGCACCCATTTATTGAGCCCTTTTGGAGACCATATAGTGTAGAGGTTAAGAGCACAGACTAGGAGCCAGACTTGTTATCTGTGAGACCTTGAATGTGTTACTTAATCTCTCTGGGCCTCAGTTTTCCTGTCTGTAAAATGGGAACGCTAATCATGGAGCCAAGTCATTGAATTATTGTGAGGATTAAATGAGTTAATACATGTGAAGTGTGGAGAAGCGTGCCTGGTACATAATAAGGGCTCCCTAAGTAGAACATACGTCATTTGATCTTTAAGAAAACTTGGTGAAGTCAGCATTAACCCCAGAAAAGGAAACTGAGACTCAGAGAGGTGAAATGATTTGCACACGGTCACACAGCAGGTTAGTTGGGGAATCAGAGGGAACAGTTGGATATGGGTGACTCTGAGTCCAGTGCTCTTGGAGGGTCCCTCCTTCTTAATGCTCTGTATGTATTATGGTCACTTCTGTGCGTTTATTTGTGTTCCTAGTTTCCAGCACAGAGGTAGATGTGAGGAGGCATTCAATAAAAGTGTGAATGAATGAATGAAATTGATAGATTGAGCTGTGTATTCCTAGCCCCTGACCCAGGTCTTCAGTGAGTGAGCTCCGAGTAGCACTGAGATTCCACCCTGCTGAGGTCACCCTGGTGCTCATAAAGGGAAGGGCAGGTCCAACAGGCCCGCGTGTCCCCCTGCCCTGGCACGGGTGGTGGCTTCAGTGAAAGTAAAGGGCCTGGCAGCCTGCTCCTGGGGAAGTTCACAGCCACAATGCCGGGCCAGGGCAAGCCTCCGGTGGGGCTTCCTGTCAGGGCTCCAGGCCCAGCCATCAAACAATGGCAGGGGCTCAAGAATCAGAAAATCAAAAGAAAAAGGGCAAAATAAAGGCGTGTGTGTGTGTGTGTGTGTGTGTGTGTGTGTGTGTGTGTGTAATTCCGTTTAGGGTCTGAGGAGTTACGAAGGGGTGAGCTGCTTGTGGCTTGAGTAGAAAGGGAGTCAGAGGCCCAGCTGCCCACCTCACCTCATCCCAGCCCTGAGGTTGGCCCAGGGCAGCCCTTAGGGTCCCTCTGCCTCCTGCTCACCTCCTCCAGATTGTTCTCCACCAGTTGGAGACTTTTGAAACCCAAATCAGACCATGTTGCCCACTGTTTAAAAACTCTTTCTGGGGGCATGGCCTAGCTCCTTGGCGTAGCACTGGAGGCCCTCTGTGAGGGGCTACACCTTCATTTCAGATACGGCTGTGGTCTGAGGGCAGGGTGGGAGGGTGTGGGCTGGCCGTGGGAAGGAGCCTGAAGTTTTACAATGTCCCCTTTCCTCCCTGCCCTATGCAGAGCCATGAGCCACCGGATCCTGCTGCTCCTGGCCGTGCTGACCCTGGGCCTGGCTACCTCCCAACAGGGAGACAAGGTTCCCTGTAAGATGGTAAGAAGCCCTGCCCAGGCAGGGTAAGCTCCCCCACCCCCACCCCCACCCAGCCCTAGGGTATTCTGTCTTCCCAGCCCCAGAAGCCAAAGTTAGAGGAGTCAGAAAAGGAAAAGGAATGCATTTAAACCTTGCATTTGATTAGCACCTGCTAAAATGTTTAAATACCTTATTTACTATTAATCCTGCCAGGTGAGTACCATATTCCCATTTTACAGAATTGGAAGCTGAGGCTTGGAGAGGTTAAGTGACTTGTCCAAGGTCATTCAACTGGGACCACTGGGGCCAATATTGGACTCTATTCCCTCTGCCCCCACAAGGTGATACAGAATTTGGGGTCAGTCAGCTGGGAAGGGCTCTTCTGTTTTGGGTCCCTGGGCTCCTTGACTTGGGCCCATCTGCCGCAGCCCTGCTGGGAAGCCTCACTCATCACTGCCCAGGTCAAATGCTGCCTCCTTCAGGAAGCCTCTTCTGATTCCTCCCAGGCTGACCTGGTTCTGTTGCTCCCTTTGCTGGTCTTCCCCAGCCCCAAGCTTCCCTCCTTCTCAATATTGAGCACGTGGTATAGTTCGCAAGTGGGCCCAAGCCTGCCTCACCACCAGACCAAAGTTCCCGAGGGCAGGGACCGGGCTTGATTCACTCTGTTCCTTTGTCCTGCCCTTTGCCAGGAGACTAGCCCTGACATATTGCCGCCCTGTGGGGTGCAGGGAAAGAGACCACCCAGGTCCACTTATGAAGCTGGGCAGTCACTGAGCTCAAGGCAGAAGCTTGCCCTGGGGGAAGGGACAGGCCCTGTGGCAGCCCCACTTGGACCTGGGACTGGAAGCTTATGACACAGAATGGCCACCGGCTTCTGGAGGCTGCAGGTGCTGGCAGCCAGGCCTGGGGCCCTCCCCTGGCGTTGCAGTGTCCTGCTGTGGTCACCTTACTTCTTGCTCTTTAGAGCCCTTCTGAGTTCCCAGAACCCAGAATCATAGGCAGAGAGGCCTCAGATGTCACCAAACGCAGCCCCACATTCTGCCTGGGGAGACAGCTCAGAGAAGGGAAGGCCCTGGGCCACCCAGCAGGACGGGGAACTGGGTGAGCTTTGGATTGGGGAGAGATGAGATAATAGGCAGGAAGGTGCCTTCTGGACTGCCATAGAAGGAGTCATGATGATTTTTAAGATAATAAAAAAATTTAAAAAATTTTTTTCACATGCCGAGGGCTCGCAAGGCGCCTGCTGCATGCTGAGGACTTTCTCTCCCTTTCTCCTGCCCAGATTCCTTTTTCAGCAGGAAACTGAGGCCGAGAGAAGAACTGTGGCCACCAGGATTATGCAGATCGGAAGTAATAGAGCGGTATTCGAACCCAGCTCCCAGGGCTTATGCTGCCCACTGCGAGTGATTTACTGCCCTGCTTCGCTGCTCTGTGCAGGTGGCAAAATGGAGTTGGGCGGCAAGTCCTCTTCCCTCCTAAAAAACAAACAGAAAACAAACAAACAAAAAAACTTGGGCAGTGGCAGCCTGGCATCCCAGAGGGAGTGGGCAGAGTGTTGCTAAGGGCTGACTCCTCCAAGACCCTTCCCCAAGTAAGGCAGGGGTGCTGGGGGCTCGGAGCTCGGGCCGTGGGGGGTGCGCTGGAAGTGAATGCTGCGAGCTGCACTTCAAGCTCCTTCGACTGAACTGCAGAGCCCGTGGTGGTGCAGCACTGCCTGCAGCCGCCTCCTCTGGGTCCCTGGCAGGGGTCCTGGGCACCCGGGCAGAAAGCAAGTCTTAGGCTCTGGGCTTGGCCAGCCTGTGTCCTGACTCAGCTCTCAGGGGCTGGTGGCCCAGGGAGCCTTTGAGAATTCAGGAGTGAAATGGGGTATGGGCTTGCCTGCAGGAGAACATGTGATGCATAGCACAGTGCCCCCCACAGGGTAAATGCTCAGGAAGTGGTAACTGCTGTTACTTACTCTGCTGAAGGACTCAACCTGGGTACTCAACAAGCTGAGGGCGCAGTGGTCAAACTTGGCTGGCAGTAGGAAAAGGAACTCCTAATGGTACTTTTGAGCCTCTGACTATATGATTTGGGGAAGCCACCTCCCTCCTCCGAGGCTCAGCTTCCTTAGAGGGTACAATGAGGTAAATATGCCTTCGAAGATTGAATGAGGCAAGGGATCTATGCATTCAGCACAAGCCTGGCACACAGCTGGCGCTCCATGGTTAGTGGCAGTCACTGTGTTAATGTTCTTTTTGCTGTGACTGCTTAAATAAGGATGGTCCAGGAGCTGAGGACAGGATGAGGGACCATGCCTGGTGGCCCCAGCTGGCCGAGAGGTTGGGAGGGAGAAAGGGGCAAGGAGCCAGGCAAGACTGGCCAGGTGGCCAGGATAGGTTTCTGGTTCACATGATGCCCAACCTCAGGGGCATCCCTGGGCTGTGCTGCATAGAGTAGGAAGAGGCACACAGGTGCCTGTTGGAGGACAGTCCATTCCTCCCCCTCCTCACCTTGGGGATCTTGAGAGGAAGCTGACAGCTGGGGCCAGGCAGGGAGCCCCCTTACCCTCACCCCATCACCAGGCCCTGCTGGCTTAGCTACTGACTCACCACGACCTCGTGCAGGGCACTGCCATCTTCAAGCTCAGTCTCCCCATCTTGGAATTGGGTGGGCTGGACCCTTTTTGCTCTAACAGTCTTTGACTTTAGTCTGAATATATGGATCATCCCTTTACTTTCTTTTTAGAAAGGTGTTGACTCAATCCCTCAGACCTTTACCAAACCAATGATGTCTAGGACTCTTTCATTCATTAAAAAGATTTAGTGAGCACCTTCTGTGGGCCAGGTCCAAGGCCTCCACATCAATCAAAACGGTCCGTTTGCTCTGAGCTCACTGTCTAGCAGGTCCCCACACAGACAGCCACAATTCAGGGGCCAAAGCTATGACAGGAAGCACAGAGGCTGTAAGAAAACCCAAAGGAGGCCCCAACCTGGCCAGGAATCAGGGAAGGCTTCCTGGCAGAGGAGATCCTGGACTTAGCATGCAGAGTTCCCCGTGCAGATTTTGTTGGGAAGGACATAACCAGCACAGGGAACAGTAAGGAGGAGACCCAGAGCTGGGGCTGGGAGGGTTAATGATCAGTGGTCAGATATGATCCCTGTGGGCTGGGCTGGAGTTGGTTGGGAGGAGAGGGGACAGCTCCTCAGGGGCCACAAACAGCCCTGAACCTGCTGAGAGCCCTGGAGTTTGCCCTGGAGGGGTTTCAACAGAAGGCAGCACTCTCTGAGTGGAATTTGAGAGCAATTGCCAGGCATCTGGTTGGTGGGTGGATCAGAAGGGTCAGTGGAGACAGAAGCTGGGGCAGGAGTGAGCCTGAGCTGGTAGAAGTCAGACCAGCTGAGAAAGGCCAGGGCTCCTGGTATGCTAGAAAAGACGAGAGGAAGGCTGCACTTACATGGAAAGAATTCTGGCCTCAGAAAGCACATGAGATAGAAGGACAAAAGTGGGGCCTTTAGTTGTTAAAATATCTGGGTTGAAAACCCAGCTCTGTTCCTCAGCAGCTGGGTGATCTGAACCCTTCCTTACCTCTCTGGGCTTTCTTTTCTTAAATGGGGGCGACCATATTGACAGGCCGGCTATTGTGAAGACCCAGTGAGACCATGGGTCTGAAAATGCCAAAAAATCTAAAATGCTGAGTGGGTGAGAGGGAAGGATGAGTTACTTTCTGGATAAGAAACCAGAGTGGGCCTGTGACTTGATGGGGCACGCGCCACAAAATCAGAGTGTTGTCATCAGAGAGCGTGGGCTGGGACCCTGGACGTCGTTTCCCCTGCCCCTTACGCTCACCCCATCTCCAGGACCAGATCAGGACCGGGCCTTGGGAAGCACAGCCACTGACAGGGGCGGGGGTGGGTGGCAGCAGCAGAAAGGGCCCTCCTGGGGAGTGTTACCGAGGAAGCAGGCTTTGGGACCCAGGATGAGGGCTTGAATGAGATCTGAGGACAGGAAGCTAAAAACTGATGACAAGAGGGAAAACTGCATTTTTTCCTTTTGGAAACAACTCCCCCAAAGTGGGTTCATCTAGTCTTACACCAACTGGGTCAACGTAACTACCTGGGCCCATAGAAGGAAGCCAGGGTGTGGAACCAGGAGGCCTGGGTCCCAGCTCGGCTCTGTTCCTCATGGCCCTGGGCCACTCTAGATCAGTGGTTCTCAATCTTGGCTGCACATTAGAATCACCTGGAATCTTTTTAAAATCCTGATTTCTGGGCCTCATTCTCTGGAAATAGTAACAAAGAAACAGAATTTCCAGAGAATGAGGCCCAGAAATCAGGATTTTAAAAAGATTCCCAGGTGATTCTAATGTGCAGCCAAGGTTGAGAACTGCTGCTCTAGATCAAGCATGTCAAGTGGCTGCCGGGCCGCATGCCTCATTTACTTAAACAAAGCTTGCAGCCTGCCAGCGGCTGGGCTGCAGAGAGTTTGGCATGCTTGCTCTGTGGCTCAGTTTCCTGTAAAATGGGTTAATGATTAGTACCAAGACTGAGCTCATTAAGGAGCTCGTTAAGGAGCTCGTTAACTCAAATTACTCTATCAACTCAATGCAAAAAATCGGCAGAGAGACAGCTGGTATCTCAAAAAACTCGTTAGTCGGGACACTCGTAAGTCAAGGCCCCACTGTACAGGGTTTTTGGTCATTTGTCCTTCTAACTTTCTATCATCTCTCTGTCTACCCATCAAAGCTTCCTTGAGTCCCTCCCGATGCCAGTGCTGCACTGGGTGCCGGAGATAGGGGCAAGGAGCAGGATGGGGGTCATCCGGACATGGGGTGATTAGGCTGGGATGGAGGAATGTCGAGCATCCTGGGAGGCCAGGGGAGAAGCCAGCCAAGCCTGGCGGGAGCTCAAGGTCACCCTTCCTAGAGGCACGTGTCCAATTCCAGCTCCTACTGCACCCATTAATGCCTGCTGCTCTCTCTGCCTCCCCGTCCCCAGGTGAACAAGGAGGTCTTCTGCCAATTCCTTGGCCTGGTGCAGGTCCCCTCGGTGCTCCCGCGGGACATCGAAGCCCTTGACCTATCTGGAAACCAGCTTCAGAGCATCCTGGCCTCGCCCCTGGGCCTCTACACAGCGCTTCGTCACCTGGACCTGAGCTCCAACGAGATCAGCTTCGTCCAGCCAGGTGTCTTCGAGGCCCTGTCCCACCTGGAGCACCTCAACCTGGCCCACAACCGCCTGGCGCTGAGCACTGGGGGTCTGGGCCCCCTGCTGCACGTGAAGTCTCTGGACCTGTCTGGGAACAGCCTGTACAGCGGCCTGGTGGAGCAGCTGCTGGGGGAGGCGCCAGCCCTGCGCACCCTCGCACTGGCGGAGAACAGCCTGACCCGCCTGGCCCGCCAGACCTTCTGGGGCACACCTGCGCTCGAGCGGCTGGACCTACACAGCAACGTGCTGATGGACATAGAGGATGGGGCTTTCGAGGCCATGCCCCACCTGACCCACCTTAACCTGTCCAGAAACTCCCTCACCTGCATCTCCGACTTCAGCCTCCAGCAGCTGCGGGTGCTGGACCTGAGCTGCAACAGCATCGAGGCCTTTCAGATGGCTCCCGAGTCCCAGGCCGGGTACCAGCTCACCTGGCTCGACCTGCGGGAGAACAAACTGCTCCACTTCCCTGACTTGGCCGCACTCCCGAGACTCATCTACCTGAACGTGTCCAGCAACCTCATCAGTCTCCCTGCGGGGCCGCCCCAGGGTGGCGAGGCCATCTATGCGCCCTCTGAGGGCTGGTCAGCCTCGCCCCTCTCGAACCCCAGCCGGAATGCCAGCACCCACCCCTTCTCCCAGCTCTTGAATCTGGATTTGAGCTACAATGAGATTGAGCTGGTCCCCGAGGGCTTTCTGGGGCACCTGACCTCCCTGCGCTTCCTGAACCTCAGCCGAAACTGCTTGAAGGCCTTTGAGGCTCGGAGTGCGGGCTCCCTGCCCTGCCTGGTGCTCCTGGACATGAGCCACAATGCGCTGAAGACACTGGAGCTGGGCACCCGCGCCCTGGGGTCTCTGCGGACGCTGCTCCTACAGCACAATGCCCTGCAGGACCTGCCCCCACACACCTTTGCTGGCCTGGCTAGCTTGCAGAGGCTCAACCTGCAGGGGAACCGGGTCATTCCCTGTGGGGGGTCAGGGGGGCCTGGACCCTCCGGCTGCGTGGACTTCTCTGGCATCTCCTCCCTCCGCAGCCTAAACTTGGTGGACAACGAGTTGGAGACGCTCTGGGCAGGTGCCTTCCTCCACACACCACTAACGGAGCTGGACCTCTCTTCCAATCCGGGGCTGGATGTGGCCACGGGGGCCTTGGTGGGCCTGGAGGCCTCCTTGGAGGTCCTGGCCCTGCAGGGCAATGGGCTGGAGGTCCTGCAGGTAGACTTGCCCTACTTCAGCTGCCTCAAGCAGCTCAATCTCGCCGAGAACCGCCTGAGCCGCCTGCCGGCCTGGACGCAGGCCGTGTCTCTGGAGATGCTGGACCTGAGGAACAACAGCTTCAGCCTGCTGCCCAGCAGTGCCATGGGCGGCCTGGAGACCAGCCTGCGGCGCCTCTACCTGCAGGGGAATCCGCTCAGCTGCTGCGGCAATGGCTGGCTGGCGGCCCAGCTGCACCAGGGCCGTGTGGACATGGATGCCACCCAGGACCTGATCTGCCGCTTCGACTCCCAGGAGGAGGTGTTCCTGAGCCACGTGCGCCCTGAGGACTGTGAGGAGGGGGGGCTCAAGAATGTCAACCTCATCATCATCCTCACCTTCACGCTCGTCTCTGCCATTGTCCTCACCATGCTGGCCACCTGTTGCTGTGTCCGCCAGCAGAGGTTCAACCAACAGTACAAAGCCTAGAGCAGCCAGGCTGCGGAAGAGCTCAGCCGGAGACCCTTCCAGGACCGCGAGGGAGCCCGAGGCACAGAGGAGGGTGAGGTCTAACCCAAGGCCACACAGTGAGCCAGGGTCCCAGAACCCTAATCTCTAAATCCCAGCCCAGGCTTCCTTTCCCTGCATCCTGCTGCATCGGTAGGTGACGCACTTCCCAGGCCTCACATGCGGTCCAGCTGTGGAAGCTGGACGTGGAGCAGTAGTGGGAGTGACAGAGAATGAGGATGAGCCATCAGATCAACAAATCTTCACCAGACATCTGTTTTGTGCCACACCCTGCGCTGGGCACTGAGGACACTGATGAAGGAGACACATCGAGCATCTCCCAGTCGGGGTGGGGATGGCATCACAGAGCTGTGCAGCGACCACACAGAGTGTGGAGCCCAGGGCTCCAAAGCTCGGC
>NW_005359225.1:1192079-1197820 GCF_000412655.1 Myotis brandtii
GGAAGCGGGGAGTCCTGCCCCGCCAGGCCAGGGCCAGGGAGGGGAAAGACCAGGAGGATTTGTCTGAGACCTTGCCAAGCAGACTATTGGTCACATCTTCTGATAATGACTTGCAGCTTCTCTGGAACATGACGAACTTGTAACTGGAAGAGACCTGGAGCCATGAGTGTGCCGTGGGTCCAGCACTATGGCAGGCTGTGGCGGCTGCAGCAGGTCCGGTTCACAGGCTGTTGCCCTGGGCTCCGGCCAGCACTGGACTGTCATTTCCTGCTCTGGACAGACTTTTTGCCCACCTGGCACTCTGGTGTTGCACACTGGCCCCAATACTGCCGTGGCCTCCACTCCCCGCTCCATCCCAGGAGTGAAGGCCTTAGGTCTCTGGTTCTGTTTCGCCCCAGGCTTGGCAGTGGTAACAAACCCAAGTCTGTGTCTGCCTCTTTATGACAACCCTCTGAGGCTGGTATTTAATCCCAGTTTATAAAAGAGGCTCCAAGTCTCCCTGCAGGGTGTCCCAGCTACAAAATGCCACACTGAGATTCAGAATCACATCATCCTGACTCCGGGGACTGAGCTTTGCCACTGCGGGGCTGCAGGCTGTCAGGGGGACAGGAAGTGGCCCCCGTTGCTAGCACAGGGCCTGGGAGCATCCTGCACTGTACATCCCACCAGCTCCTCTCCCTCCACTCTCTCAGGCCCTCTCCTCCTCTGCCTCAGTTTCCCTCATTCCCTCCTTTGCAGACTGGTCTTTTTCTCTTGTTGCCCTTGCATCCCCATTCTCCAATGAGCACAGTCTAGAATGTGAGACCATTGAGTCCCACCTCCCCCTTACACAGATGGGGAAACTGAGGCTTAGGAAGAGAAGAGGACTTGCTCCAAGATGCACAAGTCAGGGGCAGAGCCTGTGGAAAACAGGTGGAGTCAGACCTCATTACAGGTGTCAGGGGGTGGGTTGGGGGTTGCACCTGAGTGGTTTTCTTCTCTCTCAGGTGTCACATCACATGATAATGCTCCAACGCTCTTTTGGGTCCTCCTCATACAGGGATCCTCCCCTCTTAGAAAAATGGGTTTAAAAAATCTAGATCTAACCCCTTGTCCCTCATACCCGTGGAACCATGGGCTGTTGTCTTCACCTCCCACCTGTGCTTGGCCGCGGTCTGGCTCAGGATGGTGCTGGGTAAAGTGGGAGACAATGAAAACTCCACTCTCTCTGCCCCATTTTACAGATGAAAAAGCTGAGGCCCAGAGAGGATCAAGGACTCAAGGAGTCAATGGCAAAGCCAGGGCTGGAACTTGATGTCCTGGCCTCACCTAGGGCCCGGGGGGCCTGAGGGGCAGCTCAGAGCCCAGTCCTGGTTGGAATTGTGACTACAGGTGCTCACTGCACACACACTCTTTCTCAGGCTTGGGGCAGGTGTGGGCCCTCCACACCTGATCTTTGAAAACACTACACAATGCTGCTCTCACCGCCCAGGAGCCAGGCCACAGCCCAGGCCCTGGGACTAGCTCTTTGTATAACCCACATGAATGTATTAAAAAATAATGTTGAAGACACAGTGCGGCCTGCCAGCCTCCTCCTTGCTTCAGGTCACCTGCATCATTGCATTCACTCCAACCCTGCCCTCCCCTACTCCCACTATGGTCTTTGAACCCTCATGGCAAACCCCCGGAAGGTAGGACCTGTAGGTGGAAGATTGAAGCTCCGGTCATCACCACCCAGGACCTCGGGGCCTCAGCGCATCATGTCCCTTCACGGTCAACAAACCCTGCTCCCACCACCACTGAGGAGATGGTGGCTTGCAGCAGTTACACCCACTCAGGCCCTTTCTCTGAGCTCATCCCCTCTGCCCCACCTTGGGGTCCTCATCCCTCCTCTCTCATTTGCCCCCTTGCTTTCCTCTCTCAGCCCTTCCTCTCTAGTTACTTCTTCCTCTCAGACCAGCTAAGCTCAAGTGGTGCTCATTTTAAAAACAGTGAAAAGAGCCCAGGCCAGTTGCTCAGTGGTTAGTGTCGGGCTGTGGACCACAGTGTCCCGGGTTCGATTTACTGTCAAGAGCATGTACCTTGGTTGCAAGTTCCCCAGCCCCAGTAGGGGCACATGTGGGAGGCAACCGATTGATGAGTCTGTCTCATGTCGATGTTTCCCTCTCTATCCACGCCCCCTCCTCCCTCCCTTCCCTTCTCTCTAGAAATCAATGGGAAAAATATCCTTGGGTGAGGATTAAAAAAATAAAAATAGTGAAAAGATCCTAAAACCACTTTCCCCTTCCTTCTCCTACTTCATGGGTAAACTTTGTGGTTAAGTAGCTTCTCTTCCCTCCCCCCATATTCAGCCCACCCAGCTGCCTTCCGCTCCTCAGAGCCCCACACTGCCCTGGCTAAGGTCACCAAGAATTTGCCAAAGTCAGTGCACTTTTCAGTCCTAACCCTTGACCTCTCAGCTGCAGGGGCTCCCAGCCCTGTCCTCCCCATCAACCACGCCCTCCCTGGGCACACTCTCCCAGCATCTAGGATACGCACCCGGTTTTCACCTTCCTCTCAGGCCCCTTGTCTTCAGGCTCATCTGCCTGGAGCCATCTGAACGACAACTACTAGCACTCCTGTCCCGGGCCTTCTTCCCTCGGGAATGTCATTGCCCTCATTGCCAGAGCCACCCCAGAGCTCAGCCCAGCCCCTTCTGAGCTGCAGCCCTGATACCCTGACACCCAGAAGCCTCCCAGCTAGAGAACTGAAGGTCGCCCCGCGGCTGGAGAACGAGGGTGAGCAGCCGGGCTGCAGTTCACGGTTGGCCTTGGAAGAGGAGCCAGGAGGGTCCAGAAGAAGAGCTCTCCTGGGTTCTGGAAGGGAGCTGGAGGGTCAGGGTGTGGGCTGGGAGGGCTGGGAGAGGAGGCAAGAGCACCTTACATGGGTAGGGGCCGGCAAAGGGCTCTGAGGCAGAATCTAGAAAGTATGGAGTGGCTCCCACACACTCTTTTCAGCCCCTGTGCTTGTCCTCATGTGGCCCCTACTTCCCCTGACACCCAGATGCTGCCTCTTTGCAGGTGCCAGCCTCCCCTCCTGCAAGTTCCAGCTTAATGATGCTCTAACCTCCACTCCCCGCACACCCCACCCCCCTCCACACACACACAAACATCCTGGAGATCTCTCTAACCAGCTTCTCTGGTCTGTGAGCTCTTACCTCCCAACGCTGCTCCCAGTACCTACTCTCCAAAGGAAAAGTTTACATGCCTATTTCATGGATGGAGCTGGGCAGTGCGAGAGCATGAGAATCAACACCCTGGCACACAGTAGGTGATCGATGAAGGCCTAAGGGGAGGCAGTAGCAGGGGCTGAGCTCAGCCCAGGGCGTTACGGGCCTCCCATCCAGCCAGGAGCCCATCAGGCCCGTGACCCCTTTTCCTGGCAAACAGGGGTGTTTGCTCACCTGGTCAAGACCCAAACCCCCGGAAGGTAGGACCTGTAGGTGGAAGATTGAAGCTCCGGTCATCACCACCCAGGACCTCAGGGCCTCAGCGCATCATGTCCCTTCACGGTCAACAAACCCTGCTCCCACCAGGAGATGGTGGCTTGCAGCAGTTACACTCTCTCAGGCCCTTTCTCTGAGCTCATCCCCTCTGCCCCACCTTGGGGTCCTCATCCCTCCTCTCTCATTTGCCCCCTCGATTTCCTCTCTCCTCAGCCCTTCCTCTCTAGTTACTTCTTCCTCTCAGACCAGCTAAGCTCAAGTGGTGCTCATTTTAAAAACAGTGAAAAGAGCCCAGGCCAGTTGCTCAGTGGTTAGTGTCGGGCTGTGGACCGCAGTGTCCCGGGTTCGACTTACGGTCAAGAGCACGTACCTTGGTTGCAAGTTCCCCAGCCCCAGTAGGGGCGCATGTGGGAGGCAACCGATTGATGTGTCTGTCTCATGTCGATGTTTCCCTCTCTATCCACGCCCCCTCCTCCCTCCCTTCCCTTCTCTCTAGAAATCAATGGGAAAAATATCCTTGGGTGAGGATTAAAAAAATAAAAATAGTGAAAAGATCCTAAACTCCCACTGCTCAAAGCCACAGCACTGGGACGTCTGCCTACTAGGCGCTCCTGGAGGGAGGTCCTACCGGAGTCCTTTCCCTGTCCCGGGGGGACTCACGAGCCAATGCAGAAGGTGAGTTCAGAAAAGGTTTCCTGAATGGATGGACTTAAAAACGTGTAGAGATTAAGATCAGCCCTCAGACGGAGACGGGGGTGACAGGCTTCTCAGACAGACCCAGGGGACACAGAGGCCTCAGAGGGGATGCAGAGCGTGGGCTGCCCAGAAGCAGCAGTGGCCAGTGGTGTGGCAAAGAAACCGTCGTCTCTCCTCCCTCCACTTCCCTCCACTTTCTTCTCGCCTCTAGGACCTTGTCTGACCTTCTCCTTCCCCTCCCCGCACTGGCCTCTTTTTTCCTCCCTTGGTCATCTCTCTCCCCTCCCCCATCTTACTGGAAGCAGTTGGGGCTGTGGTGGCGGAGAACAGGGTCGGTGGAGGGGAGGGAGGCCCGAGCTGTTTATAGGAACTGGAGCAGCTCCATCCATCAGCTCTGTTTGGAGCTGGAGACCAAGCATAATAAATACCTTGGCTCCTCCCCAGCTGTGCTTTCCCTGAACTTGGCCATTTGAACTCCAAAGCTCTCTGGCCTGCTGGTTCTCAGGACCCAGCTCCCCATCCACCCTCCCTGCTCCCACCTCCCACCAAGCTGCCCTGGAAAGAGCCCTGCCGCTGGGATCAGAAACCAGAAACACAGGCCTGAATGTAGGCAGTGCTGCAGCGTTGCTTTGGGAACAACGGCAGGTCAAGCCACCTGACTGTGCCTCCAGTCCCCTATCCATGAAATGGGATCATAACCACTGCCCCTCACACCCACAGCAGGCCAGAATGGCTTGAGCATCCACTCTGTGCTGGGTTCTGGTGGGATCCCTGGGAACAGTCAGACAGAGCCTCTGCCTAGGGTGGGGAGGGGGGAGGGAGGGGCCACACCACAGCACAGGCAGGAAGTGGTCAACGCCACGAGGGAGGTCCAGATTTTGTGTTGGGGGGGGGGGTTGTTTGCAGCAGGGAGTGGCCCTTCCAGCTGGAGGAGTGAGATGGACTTCGAGGACATCTGGGCTGGCCTGGCTGGGAAGGGTAGGATTTCAGCTTATGAAGATGGGAGAGGCTGCTCCAGGCAGAGCAAACGCATGAGCACGTTGGCCAGTGGGACAATTCCATCCAGAATGATACAGAGAAGAGTCTGCCTATGCCCAGCCTTCCTCCCGTCACTCTCAGCTTTGTCTTCTTTGATCCTATAGCACCTTCTGCTTTGACCTTCCAGCTTTCATGGATCTTCCCTTCTTTTCTGGAGAACTTCCTACTCACCCAGCGCTCCCAACTTGTGGATGCATTCCTGGAATTCTGGAGTCATGTCCCTACTCCCACCTTCCCCCAAAAAGCCACCCTAGGAAACTGAAGACTCATATCCGGAGAAAAGTCATTAGCCAATTGCACATGCTTCTGGAATGAATAAGGGAATAGATGAATAAAGGAATGAATATAACAGTGAGTCAATGAAAAAAAGAATAAGTGAATTACTGAATTCAATGGAAATTTCTTAAGCCCCTGATACCAACCATGCTAGATGCTGTACTCACAAGATCCCTCTGCTCCTGGCTCACTGCTTATGGGGGGAAATAGACATTAAACACACACACACACACACACACACACACACACACACACACACACACACAAA
>NW_005359225.1:1199218-1205674 GCF_000412655.1 Myotis brandtii
AAAAAAAGCTCCTTCTCCCATGTCCTCTCTTCCCAAGACCAGGGCTCCAATCCCGTCTCCCTGGTTTTCAGGAACGGAGCGGAGGTGGGGGTGGGGAGCTCAGAATCCCTGTTGCTCTGTTCCACAGAGTGAACTTGTTCCACCCTGACTGGAATTCTGTTCTCCTCCTAGAGCAAAGGTTGAAAACTGGTGGCCTATGGGCCAGATTTAGCCTTCAGGCATGCTTTGTTTGGCCCGCACAGGAGTTTATATAAATCTGGATTAGTTGCCAACATTTAAAAATTGGTAGAACTGTTTTATATGGGAACATATAAAATCTGGATTTCTGATTTTTCTTAAAATTCTGGAAAATCTAAAATGAGTGGCAGGAGATATGAAATTGCATCTCCCACCGGGGCTGTGAGCTTCTCAAGGACAGAGGGGCATTCTGTCTTCTGTGCCCCAGCACCTGACACCGGGCCTGGCTTCAGTTTACTTCCTTTCCTTCTATATAATGCACAAGTTTCAAAAACATGTGACTGAAGAGCCCCACACATTAAGGGTTCTGACCTTTATTGTGCCGTGGACCCTTTGGCAGTTCGAAGAAGCCTATGGGTCCCTTTTCAGAATGAGGTTTTCAAATATATAAAACAAGTAATACACATGATTACAAAGGAAAACAATTACATTGACAGCAGTTATCAATATATTTAAAAAAGAATTGTGACTTGGTAATACATGTTTTTTATTAACACACTAGAGGCCCAGTGCATGAAATTCATGCAGGGGTGGGGGCGGTGGGAGGGGGGGTCCCTCAGCCCGACCTGTACCCTCTCCAATTGGGAGCCCTCAGGGGATGTCCTACTGATGGCTTAGGCCCGCTCCCTGTGGTTCTCTGCTGTCTGTGGGGCCCGCTTGGCTGCTCCCAGGTCGCCACCGGTGATGACCAAGTGGGCCCCTGTGCACATAGGCCCGGAGCAGCCAGGGAGCGGGACACCCACCCTACCCCCAGCCGCTTGGCGCTTGTGCGCGTACGTGCTGCCCACAGGCCCGCCATCTTTGTTGGGTTAATTTGCATACGCACTCCTGATTGGCTGTGGGTGTTGCAGAGGGATGGTCAATTTACATATTTGTCTATTATTAGTATAAATTAAATAATGAGATCTAGTGGCAGGTCTAATAATTATTGTAATTTTGAAGCACTGATGATCATGAACAATATTTTGAGAGATCTGTCAGCAATGGGGCTGCTAATGTCACAGGGACTGGTAATACCACAGGAATTTGTGGCCTACATTCATGACAGGAAGAGCTATTACATTTTAATTGCAGGCTAATGATGGAGATAAAGATGTAATTTTTTTCTCATCCAAGTTCACAGACCCCAAGAATTCTACCCAGAGGTCCCATGGATTTCAGGTCAAGACCCCTGTTATTAGGAGAAGGTGCTAATGGCAGCTACAGCAGAACCACAATAATAGAGAAACAATCCCATAGAAACTGGGTGTTCTCAGTTAGGGCAGGATTGATGTGCAAATTAGATCAGTGTTTCTGGAGGGCTCTTTGGCCATGTGTTCCAAGAATCTTAAAAATATGCATTTGCTTTAACCCAGCAATTCTGCTTCTAGGAAATAAAGATGTAGCCATCGGAAAATTGAGTGTGAGGCTGTTTATCACAGCCAGGGGCACAGCTTCAGTTTACTCCTTTCCTTCTATATAATGCACAAGTTTCAAAAACATGTGAAGAGCCCCACACATTAAGGGTTCTGACCTTTATTGTGCCGTGGACCCTTTGGCAGTTCGAAGAAGCCTATGGGTCCCTTTTCAGAATGAGGTTTTCAAATATATAAAACAAGTAATACACATGATTACAAAGGAAAACAATTACATTGACAGCAGTTATCCATATATTTAAAAAATAATTGTGACTTGGTAATACATGTTTTTTATTAACACACTAGAGGCCCAGTGCATGAAATTCATGCAGGGGTGGGGGCGGTGGGAGGGGGGGTCCCTCAGCCCGACCTGTACCCTCTCCAATTGGGAGCCCTCAGGGGATGTCCTACTGATGGCTTAGGCCCGCTCCCTGTGGTTCTCTGCTGTCTGTGGGGCCCGCTTGGCTGCTCCCAGGTCGCCACCGGTGATGACCAAGTGGGCCCCTGTGCACATAGGCCCGGAGCAGCCAGGGAGCGGGACACCCACCCTACCCCCAGCCGCTTGGCGCTTGTGCGCGTCCCGCCATCTTTGTAGGGTTAATTTGCATACGTACTCCTGATTGGCTGTGGGTGTTGCAGAGGGATGGTCAATTTACATATTTGTCTATTATTAGTATAGATTAAATAATGAGATCTAGTGGCAGGTCTAATAATTATTGTAATTTTGAAGCACTGATGATCATGAACAATATTTTGAGAGATCTGTCAGCAATGGGGCTGCTAATGTCACAGGGACTGGTAACACCACAGGAATTTGTGGCCTACATTCATGACAGGAAGAGCTATTACATTTTAATTGCAGGCTAATGATGGAGATAAAGATGTAATTTTTTTCTCATCCAAGTTCACAGACCCCAAGAATTCTACCCAGAGGTCCCATGGATTTCAGGTCAAGACCCCAGTTATTAGGAGAAGGTGCTAATGGCAGCTACAGCAGAACCACAATAACAGAGAAACACAATCCCATAGAATGGGTGTTAGGCTTGGGTGTTCTCAGTTAGGGCAGGATTGATGTGCAAATTAGATCACTGTTTCTGGAGGGCTCTTTGGCCATGTGTTCCAAGAATCTTAAAAATATGCATTTGCTTTAACCCAGCAATTCTGCTTCTAGGAAATAAAGATGTAGCCGTCGGAAAATTGAGTGTGAGGCTGTTTATCACAGCCAGGGGCACAGCCAGCTTTTGTGGGTCCTGAAGCTTATACCATTTAGTGGGCCCCAATTACAAAAAGAAGACAAAATTGTGAATATAAAATTGCTAGACACTTTTTGGGCATTTGTCCTGAAGACATGAAGGACTCTGCAGCCAAAGCTTCACCAGCTTCACTTGAATTAGCCCAATTACAGCATTATTAAGAATAATCTAAAATTAGAAACAACTGGAAATTGCATCAGGGTTTGATAGTTTATTAGGAGAAGGTGCTAATGGCAGCTACAGCAGAACCACAATAATAGAGAAACAATCCCATAGAAACTGGGTGTTCTCAGTTAGGGCAGGATTGATGTGCAAATTAGATCACTGTTTCTGGAGGGCTCTTTGGCCATGTGTTCCAAGAATCTTAAAAATATGCATTTGCTTTAACCCAGCAATTCTGCTTCTAGGAAATAAAGATGTAGCCATCGGAAAATTGAGTGTGAGGCTGTTTATCACAGCCAGGGGCACAGCCAGCTTTTGTGGGTCCTGAAGCTTATACCATTTAGTGGGCCCCAATTACAAAAAGAAGACAAAATTGTGAATATAAAATTGCTAGACACTTTTTGGGCATTTGTCCTGAAGACATGAAGGACTCTGCAGCCAAAGCTTCACCAGCTTCACTTGAATTAGCCCAATTACAGCATTATTAAGAATAATCTAAAATTAGAAACAACTGGAAATTGCATCAGGGTTTGATAGTAAATCATAGTATATCCACACAAAGGAATATGATGACCAATTTAAAATAACATGAATGTAGAGATGTACTTATTGACAAGATGCCCAAAACATAATATGAAGTGAAAAAAGGTAGGTCATCAAATACTAGAGGCCCGGTGCACGAATTCATGCACAGGTGGGGTCCCTTTGGGAGGCCTGCAGGGATCGGGCTGGAGCCCACAGTCCAATGCTGCCTTCAGCTCTTACCTGCCGCTCCCACTCATTCCAGCCCCACTGTGCCTGCCATGCCCAATCAGTCCTGATTGGGAGAGGCTCACACTGCCACAGCAGTGCTCATGAGCCCTGGGTCTGGTGCCCTCCCAAGGGGAGTGGCCTGCAGGATCAGGCTGAAACTGGCTCTCTGATATCCCCCAAGGGGTCCCGGATTGCGAGAGGGTGCAGGCCAGGCTGAGGGACCCCACCAGTGCATGATCAGGCCAGAGAAGGACCCGGGGAGGGCTCCAGGGCGTGTCCGGCCCGTCTTGTTCAGTCCCAATTGGCAGGATTCCAGCAGCAAGCTAACCTATCGGTTGGACATCTCCCCCCTGGTGGTCAGTGCACATCATAGCGAGCGGTTGAGCAACCTTAGCATATCATTAGCATATTACGCTTTGATTGGTTGTTCAGTTGTTCTGCCATTTGGTCTATTTGCATATTACCTTTTTGTTATATAGGATGTGAAAGATCCCAGTTGTATGACAATTACATTACTTATGTGTAATGGGATGTTAAATAGAAGGACCCGGGGAGGGCTCCAGGGCGTGTCCGGCCCGTCTTGTTCAGTCCCAATTGGCAGGATTCCAGCAGCAAGCTAACCTATCGGTTGGACATCTCCCCCCTGGTGGTCAGTGCACATCATAGCGAGCGGTTGAGCAACCTTAGCATATCATTAGCATATTACGCTTTGATTGGTTGTTCAGTTGTTCTGCCATTTGGTCTATTTGCATATTACCCTTTTATTACATAGGATGTGAAAGATCCCAGTTGTGTGACAATTACATTACTTATGTGTAATGGGATGTTAAATGGGACTTTTCCTGTCTCAGAATGGCTACTCTCCCCCAGAACCTCAAAGGCAGCACCAGATGCAACCCAGCAGGACTCCGGCAGCGGTTGTGACATCCTCACCCTGTCACCTGCCTCAGCCTCAAGCAGGCACTGACCTGGCAAAGGAGGGTGGGAGCAACCTTAGCATATCATTAGCATATTACGCTTTGATTGGTTGTTCAGTTGTTCTGCCATTTGGTCTATTTGCATATTACCCTTTTATTACATAGGATGTGAAAGATCCCAGTTGTGTGACAATTACATTACTTATGTGTAATGGGATGTTAAATGGGACTTTTCCTGTCTCAGAATGGCTACTCTCCCCCAGAACCTCAAAAGCAGCACCAGATGCAACCCAGCAGGACTCCGGCAGCGGTTGTGACATCCTCACCCCGTCACCTGCCTCAGCCTCAAGCAGGCACTGACCTGGCAAAGGAGGGTGGGTGCCGAGGCTTTCCCCGGGGAGAGGTGTCCAAGCTGCACGTCACCCTGCACAGCTCAACCCAAGGGACGTGGAGCTTAGAGGACACGGAGCCGGAGCCCACCTCTCCCAGGGGGAGGACCTGAAAAGGAGAGGATGGCGGGAGCTGCCCCAGTGATAGCCGAGGTGGGGGTGGGATGGCTGTGAGAGTGCCCTGTGCTTCCAGAGCTTGGCAGCAAAAGGAAAGAATGTTTCCAAAAGAGGACCAGTTGGACACAGGGCCAGGTCGCTGGGCAGGAGCCATCCCAAAAGATCCCTGGCCAAGAACTTCTCAGTTGGAGCGGAGGGGGCAGGCACAGGTGGTCAGCCAGGGGTGTGTCCCCTGAGCCTAGGAACCAGCAGGATGAGACCGCAAAGAAGGCTCCACAACCCCAAAATGTCTGCCTCCTGAGAGCAAGGGCCAGAGTTTGGGCATCTGCCACCCAGAGGTGTCCAATGCCAGTTGACAATGATTCCGCTCCAAACAGACCTGTCACTTTCCTTTTACCTTCCCCGAGCCCCACTGAACCCTGAGCCCGAATCAAAGACGTGGACGCAGACCAAAGGGGAGACAGGCAATCCTTGCTCTCCCTGCCACCGGCTGCTGGACTGCGTCTGGCTGAGAGCCGTGGGGGAGGAGAGAAGCTCTGAGAAACTCGGCTTGTTTGTGTAATTGAGATGTAATTTCCATCTGGTAAAATCCCCCCACCTCATGTACAGTTCTGTGTTTTGATAAACACATACAGTTGTGTACCCACCGCCACAGTCAAGATGTAAAACGTTTCCATCACCTGAAAAGTTCTCTTGTGCCCCTCTGTTGTCAACTCCATTGCCTGTCCCCAGTCCTTAGCAACCTGTTTTTCTGCTATACTTCTTCCTTTTGCAGAATGCCGTGTAAATGAAATCCCACAGTACGTAGCCTTTTCCGTCTGGGCTCTTTCCCTGAGTATAATGCACTTGACAGCACTGATTCCTTCCTATTACCGAGTGGTAGTCCATTGAGTGGATGTACCACAGTTTGTTAAACATTCACCTACTGAAAAACATCTGAGTTGTTTTTTTGGCTGGAATTATAAATAAAACTGCTAAAACATTCACATATTAGTTTTGGTGTTGACATAAATCTTGGGCCAATACCTGGGAATGGGAGTGTTGGGTCTTGTGGCAGGTATTCGTTTAACTTTCAAAGACACTGCCAAACTGTTGTCCATTTTTAAATTCCCATCAGCAAAGTACTAGAGTTCCAGTCGCTCCTCATCCTCACCAACACTTGGTATTGATATTGTTGTTTTTAATCCATTTCATAGGAGTATGGTAGGAGACTAAAGATTTTGTTGTTGTT
>NW_005359225.1:1205719-1235998 GCF_000412655.1 Myotis brandtii
TTTTTTTAGAGAGAGTAGGAAGAAGGGAGGAGGGTGGGAGAGAAGAAATGAGGGAGGTAGAGAGAGAGAGAGAGAGAGAGAGAGAGAGGTGAGAGCAGTTCTTTATCAGATATGTCCTTTGCAAATATTTTTTTTCCAGAGACTGAAGTTCTCTTTGAATTCAACTGGATTTTTTTTTAAACTTCTAGTTTTGAAATAATTTCAAACTGTCAGAAGAATTGTGAAAATAGTACAAATAACTCCCATATATCCTTCACCCAGACTCACCAACTGTTAGCAATTGTTAACATCTTGTGTTGTCACCTTCTGTTTCTAGATACACACACTTTTCCCCCAAACCATTTGGGAATATGTTGCATCATTACCCAAATATTTCAACATGTATTTCCTAAGGGGGAAAAAAGATATTCTCTTACACACCATAGTAGAGTTATCGGTTCAGGAAATAACATTGTTATTATCTAGTCCTCAGGCCAGATCCAAATTCATGAAATGCTTCAAAAATGTCCTTTCTAGCACTTTCCCCTCTGATCCAGGGTCCACTCCAGGATCCTGTCTCGAGTCTTCTTTAGTTGGGGACGGAGCCTGGTCTCTCGTTGACTTGTATGACATTGACACTTTAGATGAATCTGGTTTTCAATCTGAGTTTGTCTGGTATTTCCTCTGCCAGGATCTGCCCTTTTTGACAGAAATACCACAAAAGTGGTGTCTTTCTCAGATCACCACATCAGGAGCACTTCATACTCCACTGAGAATGGCTTTTAACATGCATTGGGGGGTGGGGGGAGGGGGAGATACACTGGAAGGAGGATACTCACCTAAAAATAGAGTTGGGAGGATGTCAGGGGATTTTACTTTCTCCTTTGACTTATGCATAGAGTGGCCTTTGCCCAGCAAGCATTTAATCCAGTCACCCACCACCTCCAAACTCTGCCCTCTTACCCGCTTCAAACTAGACCCTGGCCTTCGATGCTCCCGGAAAAGGAGGTCACAGTCAAAAGGTAAAGAATATTACACAATGGAATCTTTGTCTTCTGAATTTGTAATATCCCAGGTCCTCCCACCAAAGGGATTATCTAGGGTCATTTTTTTACTGAATGCAATTTTCACTTCCTACGCATGAGATCCAATGACACTGTATTTTCAGAGTTTTTATACAGTCAACTTATAGGATTTGTGAGGGATAAGGAAAAAAATGATATTAAAAAAGGTGAAACGTCATCTGCTTCCATGAATTGACATTTTGAACTGCCTGGGGGTGGGGTGGGGAGAGGGTGGCTCTTTTTGTTGTTGTTGTTCTTGTTTTGTTTTGCTTTTTTGCTCTCTCACCAAGACTGACAGCTGTCAGCGAGGGGCTGGGGGTGGGGGGACTTTTATGTCACTGTAGACATCATGGAAATTCTCAGTGTGGCATCTTCAGAAGGAGGAGGAGCTTGGAGGCCGGCACCTCAAAGGGGAAAATACCTCCAAAGCAGTCACCAGGCTGGTGTTTCTTCCTCCTAAATGCCTCTCATCTCTCCATCCTCATGCCCCTGAGGGTTCAACTCTCACCTGGATTGTGGCCTCCGCCACAGACTTCTTGGTCTCCCTGTCTTCAGGCTGTTCTGTGGCTGAATAATCTTCCCAGGACCTGTTCTGTTTCCTTCTCATGGCTCCCCACTGCCCCATTGCCTCCCAGGTAAATAGGTTCCCTGAAACACTGACAACATTCATGTGTCCCCACCCTCCGGTCCCACCCTGCCGCTGCCCCTACCAGTATCCCACACCCTAGCCAAGCGTGGGTGCTCACCCACCCCCGCATTGCCCTTTGTGGCCTAGGTGCCTTTGTCCATGCCGCTCTCCTCCCTGGAAGGCCTTCCCCTGATAGCTCTGCCTGTCCAAACCTGGACCGCCCTTCAAAGGCAAGCATCCAAGTTACCTCTTAAGAAGTCTTCTGCAAACCTTTGCTGAGTGGCTCCTATGGGCTAGGTGCTGTGCCGGGCCCTGAAGAGATAACAATGAGAGTGACACGGGCCTTGTCTCCAAGGGGTTCACAGTCCATCAGGGAGTGAAGAAATATACACACATAAGCAAGGACACAAAGGTTGAATTAGAAGGGAAGGTTAGAAAAATGATATTGGCAGCAACAATTTTAAAAAGTTGCTTCTGTAGGTGGTGTATTAGTTTGCTAGGGCTGCCAGAACAAAATACCACAAACTGAGGCAGAGGTGGGGAGCTTAAAAATACAGAGATATATTGTCTTAGTTCTGGAGGCTGGACGTTCAAGGTCAAGGTGTCGGGATGGCTGTCCTCCCTCCGAAGTATAAGGCAGTGGTCGGGCAAACCGAGGCTCGCGAGCCACACGCGGCTCTTTGGCCCCTTGAGTGTGGCTCTTCCACAAAATACCACGTGCGGGCGCGCACGTACAGTGTGATTGAAACTTCGTGGCCCATGCGCAGAAGTCGGTTTTTGGCCTGGGCAAGTCTATTTTGAAGAAGTGGCGTTAGAAGAAGTGGAGGGTGTTGGTCGATTGGGCGACCGGAGATGCAGCGAGGGGGAGGTACGTTGTTTTGAGGTACGTTCGCTGAGGTCTCCCATCCACACTCGTCTATCTGAAACAAGTATACAAGACGAGTGTGGATGGGAGAGTTGGAAGGGGTCGACCTCAGCGAACGTACCTCAATCAGATTGAGGACGTTTTTAGCAAAGGCCAGCTTAGGAGAACCCTAATTAAGTTAATAACAATGTACCTACCTATATAGTTTAAGTTTAAAAAATATGGCTCTCAAAAGAACTTTCAATCGTTGTACTGTTGATATTTGGCTCTGTTGACTAATGAGATTGCCAACCACTGGTGTAAGTTAAGGGTCTGCTCTTGGCCTCTCTCCTAGCTCTAGGGGTTCCCTGGCTTGTGCAGCACAATTCCAGTCTTCACAGGGAGTTGTTCCTGTGCATATGTCTTTGTGCCCAAATTGCCCCTTTTTATTAGGGCACCAGTCATGTTGGCTTAGGGGTCCCACCCTACTTCAGTATGATCTCCTCTTAACTAATTAACATCTGCCACCAAATAAAGTCATACTCTGAGGTGCTGGTGGTTTGGACTTCAACATATGAATTTTTTTTTTTTTTTTTTTTTGGCGGGGGCAGGGGAGGTACAAAATTCAACCGATAGCAGGTGAGTAGAGGCCAGAACCCAAAGGACAGGGATGAGCATGGAAGGCTAGAACTGGAGGCGTAGGCTCAAGCTACATTCACCCATGGGAGGAAGGCAGCTGGGTCAGAAGAGGGATCTGGGGGAAAGGTAGAAGAGACTCACGGGATTTAAAAAGATAAGCTATCTCTGTGTGGTATGCACTGTCAAATCTTCTGTGTTCCCATGAAAGCTACCTCTGCTCTATACAGTGGAGTGGGGGAGGGGGGTTGCAGCTGTGCTGGCTCAAAGCCAGGACGAAGTCAAACCAGCACTGCCCCCAGGAGGCCAGGGCTCCTGGATCACATGGGCTAACCCACAGCATGGAGGAGATGGGGCAATCCTGCCCAAGGGAGCAGAGCGAGGAGGAGACTGGGGCAGCAGCTTTGTGAGGGAAGAAAGAAGCAGACATAACGTTGCATTTGGCATCAGACTTCCATATGTATTCATTTCTGAGGGCAAAGTTGATTCTCAGAAACATCTTGTATGGTAGCAATTAGTGTCCCTCTTTTATTGCTGAGTGTCACATGCTGCACCAAGGCCTGTGTCATGCTGATTTTGGAGGAACCCAAGCTAAGAGAGCGATGCAGGCCCTAGCGGGAATGAGGAGGAACCCTTCCCAAGGAGGCCATTCTGAATGGACTCAGAGCCAAACGTGAAGAAGCCAGCAAAGCCGAATGGGTTATGGACCACTGAATAGGGTCTTGCTTTAGAGGTGAAGTTGGAGAGGGAGGCCTGGGCATATCTCAGAGGTTGGCGAGTTTGGGCTCCACTTAAGTACAGAAGAGACATGCATGGATTTGTATTTCTGAAGGGCCACTTTGGCTGCTGAATGGAGGATGGATTGGCCGGAGCAACACGAGGGTCAGGGAGATTAATCAGGAGACCATTGTCATAACTGAGTGTAGATTCGAGGCCCAGATTAGGGAAGTGGCGATGGCCTGGAGAGAAGATGACAGAGTCCAAGCAGTTCAGAAAGTGGAACTGCAGGACTTGGTGAGAAACTGGATAAGTCAGGGTTTGGGGGCCGAGAAAGGTGGGGGAGAGACCGTCAGGGCTGACTCCAGGCTTCTGGTGTCTCCCTGATGGAGGGGACATGGGGAAGAGTAAGGAGGAAGGGGACATGTTGGGCATCAGCTCTCATGGTTCACAAAGGTCTCTGGAGCATGTGGAGGTCTGTGTGTGGTGCTCAGGAGGGCGGTTGGGCTTGAAGCAGAGGCATCTACCTAGTGACCTCAGTCATGTTCCTCATTTCAGGGCCTGTTCCTGCTGCTGAACCAAGAGGGTTGCTCTGGGTGACCTCAGGGTCCACAGCTCAGCAGGAAGAGCCTCTGCTGCTTCTCCTCCCCCCCCCCCCCCCCCGCCACCTGCAGACTCCAGTACCTTCTTCACCCCCAGCTTGGAGGTGGAAGCAGACAAGCCGAGTCCAGACCCCTACTCTGCCAAGGCCTACCACCCCCCTTTCCAAGCAGGACACTGTGCTTCCTCTAGGCCCTGGGCCCAGCAGGTCCAGCCTGTTCCAGGAGATGGGATGTGGAGGGACCCGGTCCCAGACTTTGGAAACCTCCTTCTCATTGTCTTCACAGCAGTACCAGCTCCCAAACAATTTAGGGGGCCCAGGGGAAAGCCGACTTTACCAAGTCACTGCCCTACCTCTGGCAGGAGTGGATGAGGTGGGGGGACATCCCAGTGGATATGGAGAGCAAGGCAGCAAGATGGAGAAGGGTCCAGCTCAGTCCTGGCCAGGATTCCAGCAGGAAACAGAACCACTCAAGGTGATGGGCTGAATGAAAAGATGGGCATGGTGAAGGGAACCAACAGAAGGGGAGGAGCACACCATTGCCAATAGCAGGACACAGTTACCTTCCTAGGTCTGCAGGGTCCCGAGGCAGCAACGGTGTGTTCCTTCCGGAGCCAGGCTGGCCCTTGGAGCCGTAACATCATAATGTAGCGCCTGCCAGCACTGTGGCCCCACAGGGAGGAGCAGGGGGACCAAAAGCTTTGACCTCTCCCCTCTTGCTGGTCTCCCGCCACAGCCTCTTGTTGGCCAAACCTAACAGAAAGGTGATGCATCCACAGAAGTCAGCCTTCCAGGACACAGAGGGGACAGAGGACAGATCTGGGGCAGACAGAACAGCAGCTCCCTGTGGGATCTGGGTGCAAGTGCCAGCTACACTGCTTTCCAGATGTTCAGGGAGTTTTGTCACATCTTCATTTTCCTCATCTGTAGAGTGAAAATAACAACAGGCTAGACGTCTAGCTACTCAATTTCCCTCCCATTGTCACTCCCATGTATTTTATTCAGCGGCAGGCAGCCCCACCCCATGTACACATAGGCATGCCCACAGCACCCCAATGTTCACATGGGATTCGATGCCTTTTGCAGCATCTTGGTGTGCAGTGCTTGGAGTTTGAGGACCTGGGTCAGCTCCATATCCTCCCTTTACGTATCTGAATCTTGATTTACTCACCTATTTAAAAAGTCACCATAAAAAAATGTTCATCTTTATCCTTTTTACCCACATCCTTCAGTACCCTTCCCCCATGTGCCCTGAGATGTCCCTTCAGGAAAGAGCTGGATGCACTAATGAGCATGTACAAGCAACTCCAAATTCTTGCAAGGCGCTGGGAGGACAAACCATGAATGAGGCAGCGAGTTTACAGGGTGTATCTTACTCATATCTGCATCACTGGTACCTCCTCCTCATGGACAGAGGATAAACGTAGAATGGCTAAACCCTCGCCCTGTGTGTCTGTGTTTTGGGTACTGAGACCAAGCCTGGCTAACAGAAGGGGCTCCCGTGTGTGTAATCCGTCCATAAAAGGATTACTGAATTCAGTGGGGCCCAAAGGCCATATCTGAGTGTGAGGTTCATGACCCAGGGAAGCCAGCAACAGATCCCCGGGGCTAGGATCTCCCTCTTTGCATGTAAGAAGTCAAGGCCTTGGCAGCAGCTGCAGCCAGCTGGCACCAGGTCCCGACGAGAGTTATTGTTTGGCCAAAACAGGAAGCCGCCCGAGGGGAAGTGTGGCCTCGCCTCAGTGAACCCCTGAAGAATGGCCCCTGAGAAGCGTGGGGACGTGCAGGCGGGCACGGGTGGCATTGCAGCTGCACCCAGCCTCAGGCCCGGCAGTGGACCTCAGTTGACCCCTGTGGCCTGGTGCAGCGGGGACAGGGCTGGGAGCCAGGAGACTGGGTTCTAGTCTTGTGTGACCTTGGGCATGTCACTGCCCTTCTCAGGACATATCTCCTCATCTGTCAACTGACAGATGTGAGCTATGCATTTGCAGCTGAATGGATCCCCATCTGGCTGTCTCGTTGATCCCTCTGGCTGCCTGCTGCCTGATGTCATCCAGTGCCAATGAGGCTCATGGAATGACCGTTTCCCACCAGGAGAAGGGAGACCTGATGGCTCCATAGCACTTCACAATCAGTAAAGCTCCATCTCCTCATTTCATTTGAACCCCAACAGTTACATCAAGAGATAAAAGGTGGGGCCCTCTCGCCTTGTCACCAGGAGCCAGCCACCCTGGCCTCTCCTCTCCCTGCCGAAGCCCAGGGGACAGAGTGGGAAGCGGGACCGTGTTCCGACGCAAGCGAACGGCCCTTGATTACCACAATCCAGCCGGCTTCAACTGCAAAGATGAAACAGAATTTAGAAACTTTATTGTTTGGCTTGAAGACCAGAAAATCAGACCCTACAAGATTGAAGACAGAGGTCATTTAAGAAACATCCACAGCAGTGACTGGCCCAAGTTCTTGAAAAGCATGTCACAGATGTTAGCTGTCCTTTCAAGATTCGAGATCGACAAGAAGCAATTGACTGGCTTCTAGGTCTAGCCGTTGGACTTGAATATGGAGATGCTGCTGAAAAATACAAGGACTCAGTAACCTGATAATACAAAAAATGCTGACAATGCAGCTAAAAATGCAGAGCCATTGATCAATTTGGATGTTAATACTCCTGATTGTAAGGCTGGTGCAATGGCTTTGGCTAACCTTCAGATTCAACGTCATCATGATTCCCTGGTGATGCTTAAGGCAATTTGCATTTTGGTCCAGGAGCGCCTGACACAGGATGCAGTTGCTAAAGCGAATCAAGCAAAAGAGGGATTGCCTGTTGCTTTAGACAAGCATATTCTTGGTTTTGACACAGGAGATGCAGTTCTTAATGAAGCTGCTCAAATTCTGTGACTGCTGCAGATAGAAAAGCTCAGAGAGCTACAGACAAAAGTTAATGAAGCCATAGTAGCTGTTCAGGCGATTATTGCAGACCCAAAGACAGACCACAGACTGGGGGAAGTTGGAAGATGAACCTTTTAGGATCTCAGCCTCTTACCTATTTAGTACAGTTGGGAACCATGCATACCCTGGTATGTGCTTCAAAATCAAACATCACATTTTCAAGGGAAGAATCCCAGAAAATGGACTATGTTTTAGCGATTTACCATCATTGCTTTTTCTTTAATAAAGTTAGAGAAAACAGGGGGGAAAAAGATGTAAAGGTGGGATTCATGGTTCCATCTCACAGAGGAGGACACAGAAGCTCTCAGTCAGGATTCGAACCCACACCCCTGGCCTTTATCCTGAAGCTCTTGGACAGCCTCATTTGATGAGTGACTGAGTGAATGTTCAGGCTGCAGAGGGAGATGGCCATCCACCACTGCGAGGTGACTCTAGACCAGTGATGGCGAACCTATGACACGCGTGTCAGAGGTGACATGCGAACTCATTTTTTTGGTTGATTTTTCTTTGTTAAATGGCATTTAAATATGTAAAATAAATATCAAAAATATAAGTCTTTGTTTTACTATGGTTGCAAAGATCAAAAAAATTCTATATGTGACACGGCACCAGAGTTAAGTTAGGGTTTTTCAAAATGCTGACACGCCGAGCTCAAAAGGTTCGCCATCACTGGCCTAGACAGAGGGCCGCCAGCAGGGCAGGCACTGTGGAAACCTAGAGGAAACAGCAGGCCCCCTGTCTGAGGGAGGAGCTAGACTGGAGGGCTGGCAGCCTGAGGCCTGCTCAGTTTGTCTGCTGTGTTTTTATTTTTCTCAATTGAGGCTCTGCCACTTACCTACTGTGTGACCCAAGCAGGCCACTCCACTCTATGCCTCAATGACCTCAGTGGTCATTGAGAGATGACAGCTGTCCCGCTGACCCTGGGCTGGGTGGGGATCCAAAGAGCTGATGGGAGATGGAGGCTCATGGTCATGTGGATGTGCTGGTTGTTCACCTCTTCCTTCCTCAGAGGACCCCAATTCTGCTCATCCTCCCTATCTATCCCCAGGTTTCACACAGGATCTTAGTGAGTCAGCACATGGCAACCCCTCAGAGGCTGTTACTGGTTGGAAACACTTAAGTCATCCTATGTGAACCAAAGAGAAAGGCTTACAGTCCGGGGCTAGGAGAGAAGTCCTCTCTTGCACTCTCCCGCCAGTTGTTCACAGGGAAGCCTGTAGCTCCCATTGTCACTGACTGGCAGCCGACTTTCATCCCTGAGGGGAGAGACAGCCATCATGGGGCCACAAAGGAACCAGCTGAAGACAGGAGAGAAATAGAAAAGTCTGTGATCCTGATGACAGCAGGACCTGCTGGAGGTGCTGGAGACACACACTCTGGACAGGGAGTTCCTTGTTTTATTTAGACTTTGGAGCCAGGGTGTTCTCTTACTTGCAGCCAAAGGTATCTTCGGGGCCCCTTCTCATCTTGCAGTGTCTGATGCACAGAGGGGGGATGGGGTGCCCTCCCCACGTTGGCCCACTCTTGATATTCAAGCTGGGAGGACAGTTGCGAAACCTCTGGGCACCAGGCCAGAGCTGATGACTTGTTCACAGCTTTTTGGAAGCTCTGCATTCTTTCCTGTGTTTCTCAAACCAGACAATTCCTCCCTTTCCACAACTGGTCTCTGGCCTGGGCCCAGGCCACCCCACTGACATTAATGCTGCAAGATGGATGGGGCAGGGAGGCAGGGAGCCTGGACTTTTGAGGCCCCAGCCCCAGATGCATTCTTTGCTCAGCCTGTTGTTTTTTTTTCCCCTTCCCTTCCCACATGGACCTTAGCCACTTTGCAGTCTTAAGATTACAGGTTTCAGAACATAAGGGTCCTTAAAGATGATCTAGTACAACCTCCTTGGTGTACAAAATGGAAACTGAGGCCCAGTGTAGGCCAAAGGCTTGCTCTGGGTCACCTGGAGCTGGGACTGGAACCCAGGTACCTTGATTCCGAGTCCAGGACTCTTTCCCATATACGACAAGAAGGTCATAAATTGACATGACTTTTTCTGCGCTGATTAGGGACTGATACTTGGTGTCTCTTGTCTTGATCCTTCTTTTCCATCCCTATGGCCGCTGCTCTGATTCGGGCTTCATGGTCTCTTGCCTGGGTGTTGGCCTCATTCTAAAAAGCTGTCCAATTCCCATCTGCAATCCTGCTCCCGACACAGCAGCCAGAAGGCTTGTCCTTAATACCGACCCGATTCTGTCTCACCTGCTTCACCACCTATAGGACAAGATCCAGAATCCGTAACCTCACTTAAGGGCCCCTCATGATTGGCCACTGCCCAACATCCGCTGTCACATAAGACCTATATTCCTTACTACTAACTCAATTGATGCCTCCTCCCGTCAGCTTTCCCAGGTTCCTCCTTCTGTGAATGGCACGGTGTCTGAGTTTATCATGGAACCTTTCTTAGGATGGGAGGGTCTGATCCCAGCTGTCTGCTTCACTGGATGATGAGGGCTTCCAAAGCCAGAGGTAATATCCACTGAGCATCACTACCTGCCAGCACCCTTCACCAGATGTGACCTTGCTCCTGTGCCGTTTCCTCTGGTTGGTTCCAGGTTGTCTGTCCATAGCCCTGTGAAGGCAACGACCACAGGGGCAAATGATAGGGGAGTCTGATTCTTCATGGGTTCCATCCCACCCAGCGGAGTCCACCTGCCGATCTGACTTGGGTGTGAATGTATCTCTACTCAAGATAACAGACACTGAGAACCAGGCCAGGCGTGGGGCTTCGGGAAGAAGAAGAAATATGAACAATAAAATGGCAATAAGTACATAGCTATCAACAATTGAATCTAAAAATCAAAATATACAAACAAGGAATCTAATGAGCAAATAAACTGATGAATAGAATAGACCCAGAGGCATGGATACATGGAACAGACTGACAAATCTCAGAGGGAAGGGGAGTTGGTGAGGAGATATTAACTAAAGAACTTTTGCATATATGCATGGACACAAACAATAGGGTGGTGACGATCTGTGGGTGGGGTGGGAACTGGGTGAAGGGGCACAATGGCGGGGGGCAGGGGGAAGAGAAGACATCTGTAATACTCTCAACAATAAAGACTTTTTTTAAAAAAAGAAACCCAAACCATAAAATCTATACTAAGCATTAAAAAAAGAAAAAGTCTACTATGAACTTGTTTATTTTATAGTTGGAAAAAATTAGACAACAGTGAGAAAGGAGAACAATTCTAGTTCTAACTCTGTTGACAACTGGACATGTGGCCTTGAACAAGTCAGCTGTCCTTTTCAAGACTCACTTTGCTTGTTCATCTGTTCCTTCCTTCGTTCTAGAATCTTTCCTAAGGACCTCATCTGTGCCAGCTGAGGACTATGGATCCAAAAGTTAATCAGAATCTAAAGAAATAAAAAGATGTTTAAACTTGTTTGTAACCAGAGAAATACCAATGAAAACGGAGCCACAATACCATATCTCATCCATCAGTTTGGCAGAAACCCCAAAATTTTACAATGCACTCTGTTGGCAAGACTGTGGGAAAACAGGCCCTCTTGTTCATTGTTTGATGGGAATACAACATTGTGGAGGGGAATTTGGTAAATTCTAGAAAATTACCAAATATGTGTTTACCCTTTGATTCAGCAATCCCACTTCTAGGAATCTGGGCTGCAAAATAAGACAAGATGTATGCATAAATCTATTCATAGAAGCACCATCTGTAATAGTAAAAAAAAAAGCTAGAAACCACGCAAATGTCCGTCAGTGGGGAGTAGTTGCCCACACAAGGGATGACTTTGCAGATAAAAAAGAGAAGGAAAAGTATATCTAGATGCTGTGATGACATCATTTCCAGGGTACAATGTTATAGAAAAAAGCAAAGTGGAATAAAAAATATATATAGTGCACTCTCATTTATTAAAGAAAGGGAATACATCTTTTCTTTAATTTTAAGAAGTCAGTTAAAATATAAAAAATAAAACTTTAAAATTGTAACCTATCGGAGAAGGGAGGAAATAGGGTAAAGGGAATGGGGGTAGAAGCTAGACTTCTCTGAATATACCTCATTTTGTAGATTAACTTTAGAACCAGGAAAATGCTTTACATAAAAATAGAACAAAGCTAAACCCAAATAAAAGTCAGAAGCAATCCCCAAAAAATCAAAAGCAAAATTAAATAATTCAATCTGTTTATTGACTTCATGGCTTCACCATGCCAAGTGGAGTTATTTGGAGTGACTTAGAGGCCTGGTGACTGGACTGCACAGCACTCACAGGATGTAAATTCTAAAGACAAAAAAACTGCAAATAAATTGTAAAGTGTTTTCAGTCATCACATATGTTCAGTAATACTACTAGTATTGTTATTCTGAGATTTAAAGAAAATAGGAGGAAACAAAGCGGTCATCATGTTAACATTGTTAGGAAGCAAGATTTTCAGTATTAGAGAAAAGAGATACAAATATAAAATCAAGAACTTAAGTAAAATCCCTATATCTTAGCTTTTACTTAAAGTATCAGTATGAATTCCTGATATATATGTACATATGTATTTTTTTAAAGAAAGCATTTCCTAGCTCTGTACATTGAAAAGCCTAAATGCTTTTCAAATAGCACTGAGCACCGCCAGCATTCAGTTTTGTGGTATCTAAGTACCTCCTTGGAGAAATAGCTGATTCCAGCTATAAATGAAGAAGGAGTGATAAAATTAAAATATTATTGTGTTGAAAATCTCCAACAAAATAGTGGATCTAGGTAATGGTTTTCAAAGGCTTCTAAAAGTGCAAAAATCAGACAACTAAGCCTTAGGGGCCTTTTGAGGCAAGTATACACACCTCTTATAAAGTATTCTTGCCAAAACTTTGAATCTGAATTTAATCAGATCTAACTACTAATTTCTAGGAAAAGCAAGGGACCAAAGACTATGTCAAACAACACCTTGGGGGACACAGTAGGAGAAGCCCATTATGTGGAATAGTACAGGGGACAAAGAACCTGGTTTATTCGATGAATAAATGGGATAAAAAGAGGAGAAACTTATAGAATGAAAGAGACATAAAAGAGCTAACAACCAAGTGAAATGTATGGATCTTGTTTGGATCTTCATTTTGAACAAACCAACTTTAAAAAGACCATCTATGAGGTAATTATGGAGAAATTTCAACATTACTGGATATTTGATGATAAAAAATATTATTAAAATATAAGTATGATAATGGTATTCCAGTCATGCCTTTATCTTTTAGAAATACATGTAACAATATTTATGGATAAAATGATTTGATGTTTTGGAGTTTCTCCAAATAACCCAGCGAGGGAGAAGTTGGGGGATGTAAATGAAACAAGAGTGGCTTCAGTCAGTAAAGGTAGAAGCTGGGGGAGGAATATGCAGGGTTCTTTGCACTGTCCTGTTTTGTTGTTTTGGTTTTTTGTATGCTTGAAAATTTCCACAATAGAATGTTGTTGTTGCTCTCAAGGAGGTGGGAAGGAGGACTTAGACATATCAACCAAAGAGACCAGTTCCCTCTGAGGTAGTGAGGGGGGCCTTGGTTGGGACTGAATTCAGATAGGAATGTACATGTAGAGGTAGGAGTTTCCAGTAGAGGGAAGAGCAAGTGCAAGGAAGTTCCACATCTGGGGATGGCAAAATCTCTGCCTTGAGTGAACGGAGGGGCATATCAAGGTGGTGGCTGAGAATAAAATGGGGAGTATCTTTGAGGGCCTCGAATGCCCAGCCAGGAGCCCCTAAAGGCTCTGTGTTTTAGCAATGCCACCCAGTCAGCTGGGCAGATTGGAGGAAGAGATCTGGATGGGTGTGAGGAGACCTCAGCAGAACTTGGGCAGGGGTTCTAGAGAGAGACGAGGAGGCCAGAGCTGGGGCGTGCCTGGGGGGAGACTGAAGGAGAGGGGCAGCTGTAGTGTGGACGTGCTGGTGAGACAGGCAACCGTGCTGGGGTCAGTTTCTGGGCAGTTTGGTGGATGTTGGTGCCATTATTAAGACAGGGTTGGAGGAGCAAGTTACGCCCCTTCATGTAGAGCCCTGGCTGGGAGGCAGGGGCCTGGGTTCTGCCCCTGCTCTGCTGTCTGGCTGTGGACCCCAAGGCATGTCTTTGCCTCTTTCTGACTGATGGGTCCGACCTCGGAAGCAAAGGGTAGGAGCCCCAGATCAGAAGTCCCCCAAATCTATCACCGGACGGATTTGCGCCCAGCCCGTGCACGCATCCTTTTTGCCTTCAAAATCACGAGTTCTCATCTGGCCTCGCTGACAATCCAGTTGTGTGATGTCAATGGCATTTCCCTTCAGAAAAAGGAAATGAGGTTAGCAAGCGTGTTACCAGGAAAGGAAAGTTAGCTGGGCCCCACCCTCTGCAGCCCCATGCTCCCCCCTCAGAGCATGCAGGGCCCCTCTGCCTGAGCCTGGGAACAGGACCCAGAAATGTCACAGTTCAGAGAGACACCAACACAATATGGGTGAGTGTTCGCTGCTACAACTTTGATTTCTGAGCAGGACTGCCCCCAAACAGAGGCCGCGCCCTCTCCAATGCCCATGGCCCAGCCCCTGGCCACACTTGGAGATGAGGTCACGGGAAGTTCCAGGGGGGGCTCATTAAATGTCAGCAAGGCCCTGAACATGAGACACCAACACAATATGGGTGAGTGTTGGCTGCTACAACTTTGATTTCTGAGCAGGGCTGCCCCCCAACAGAGGCAGCGCCCTCTCCAATGCCCAGGGCCCAGCCCCTGGCCACACTTGGAGACTGAGGTCACGGGAAGTTCCAGGGGGGCTCATTAAATGTCAGCAAGGCCCTGAACATGAGCTCTTTGTCCGTGAGGAATCTGAGGCCCAGAGAGGAGAAGGGACAAGGCCAAGATCACAAGTCAGGTACAGGTCACATGGCACCTGGGGTCAACAGTCCAGAAAGCCTGTCATGCGGCAGGACTCCCAGAATGCCCTGCTCCTGATGGATGTCCCCAGAAAGTCTTTCTCCAGTTAAAAATATGAAGTGCCTTTATTAAACTAAACCACCCCAATCCTTAGCTTTTGACAATCTGAAATTCCTTAAAATGCTGTTATGAAGACAAAATGAAAACAAATTCCAATCCATTCAATAAAATTGCGGGATATTTTTGAACTGAAAGAAAAAATTAACAGCAAATTGATACATTTGGTATGTTTGGCATATCGGTCATTTGAAGATTGATCACTTGGCAAATTGGCCATCAAGTGAATATATTTTTAGAAACTTGAGTAAGAGCCTCTCTCACTGGTCCATCCTTCATCCCTCCTCCTGACTGTGAGTCCCGTGGGCAGGCCCAGGTCCAGCTGCCCTCTTTGCCCCTAACCATGGCCCAGTGCATGGCACACGGTGGGAGCGGGCGTTGGTAGTCAATTGTGTAGTAAACTGATGTTAGACCTGAATGTCCTCAAGGGCTGGAGGTAACAGGGTGGAAAAACCCCTCATCTTTGCTCTTATTGCAAAAGTCAACTTGGGTCATACTTTCCACTGTCCCCCCTGCAGGGAGGGCTTCGTCTGGTTCACCCTCCCACACACCCAGGGGCTGGGGGTTTTCAGGTGAAGCGGAACTAGGTGTCTGTGCCTCTGTACCTTTGCAGGATTGTTCAGCAACAATGGAGCCGGAAAAGGCAGTGTGTACTGGCAATGTGCAGCATTGCTGAGCTTGTGTGTGTGCACGCAACGGTGCGTGTGTGTGTGTGTGCATGCACGGGTATGTGCACATGTTTCCACATGCAAGTGTGGACAGCTGTGATGTGCAGTTCTGTTATAAATATGCAGATACCTATGGATCGTGTTTATGTATGGAAATATGTAATGAAGTATATGTGCATATCCATGTTTGTATAGGCATGTGTGTATATGTCCATTTGTGTACAAGCTTTCACAATGCAAGTACATTGAGTATATGTCCCTGTTTATCTGTGGAAGTGTATATATTTGGGTAAGTGTAAATATGCGTTTATTTAGGCTTTTTGCATCAATACATTTTGTGCATTTATGCTAATCCATGAGTGTATAGAATATGTGTGCATGTTGGTGTAAGGTGTGTGTGTGCTCTGTAGATGCATCTTAATGTAAGAATATGGTATGAGATGTATGTAAGGTGCCTGTGGACACATGTGCATGGAGATCTACAAATGTGTGCATATGAGTCTGTGTGTGAAGCGTGTACGTGCACATACGAGGTATGTGTGGTGTGGATGATGCACATGGTTGCAGGTATGTACACACGCAAGCACATCTTTCTTGCCCTTTATTTTTCTCTTGGGGAATGACAGGGCTTCTGAGTCCTACAGTGGCTGGTGGTTCTTCCAGGAACATGGTTTCCTGGACCTGAGAGGTAAGAACATCGGAAGCCCCGTGTGAGCGAGGAAGCGGGGTGGCCTGAGGCTTGGGCTCCTCTGAGAATTGTGTGGACACCCCAAGTCCACTGCTGTGGACCAGGCTGGCGGAGGGGTTGGGACATCAGGGGCCTCTGACCTCACTGTGTGTCCTGCGGAATGTCACTGCCACCTCCAGTCTTCCGTCCATGCCTCAGTGGTTTCCAAACTTTTTTTTTTTGGTAGTAGAGCCAAAATAAAATCTTAAGGACCCTTCCCTGGAAAGCAGATGAATAAGTGGGAAATGCTGCGGCTGAAGGCTGGGGTTGGGGAGGGACAGGAGGGGTCTCCATGGAATATAGTTCTAAGCTCTGAGCCTACACTGCTCCTGGGCCTTTTCAGTTTACATTCTAGTTTGTAGTTTGAAAAGCATAGCCACATCCATAATCTCAGCTAATTCTCACGAACTTCTTCCAGTCTGTTTGGAAACGCTGGAAGCAGAACAGAGAAAAGGACTGGCCCTGGCTCCACTCCGGCCCCCTCTTCTATGTGAGCAACTTCTGCCCCATCAGCTACTCTCACAGCCTCCTCATGTGAGGTCGCTGAGTCAACACCTGGAGGTGTTCCATTCGAAGCTGGCTCACTGGAAGCAGCCCCAAAGGCGGGCTATTGTGCTAGCGATGATCCCCGTTATGCAGGTGCAGAAATTGAGACCGGGAGAGGCTTTCTGGATTTGTGTGAAGTCAATCTGGAGATGCTGGAAAAGACTGGGCCCATCCTAACCTCAGATGCCCACCCTCTGTCATTGGAAGCACTTCTTTATTCTTCCAGGCCTGGCCATCCCGTGGTAAACCCCACATGTGGTTCTGTGGTTGCCCACACAAGCCTAAAAATAGCCAATAGGAGGCCGGGGCTCCCCCTTGGTGAGTGGCAAAAGGCCCAGGGACTTGCTCTGCCTCACACATGAGCAAATCCTGTCTAGCGAAGACTGGTGGTCTGGGTACCAAGTGTGATGTGCTAGAGGCCGTGCCAACCTTGGAACAGAGATTATTTTATTTCATTGGCTTGCTTTTTAAAGTCTGTGATGTCCCATTAGACAGACATGAAAATCAAGGTTTAGATGAATGAAGTGGCCTGCCTACGGTCAAGGAGCTTCAGTCAGAACCCAAATTGTTCTGATCCAAGGTCCATGTTGTTCATTTCTCACCCCTTCCTTACCTTGACCCTAGGGACAGCAGGTGCAGAGGTAAGAGCAGGACCTTTAGAACCACATCGGCTTCCGATCCTGCCTCTCTGGTGACTCCTTGTGGCCTTGGTAAGCCCTTACGTCTCTCGGTCTCAGTTTCCTCACCCACATCATAGGGGCCTCATGGCCCATTATGTAGGATCATGGTGGGGATTGACTGACACAAGGCATGGAGGTGTCCAGGGTAGGGCCTGGCATGTCAGAGGGGCTCAGTAAATGGCCATTCACTGCCTCCCTCCTCCCACCACTTAGTACCATGTTTCCAAAGTTGGGGTGAGAGGGGCAGTGTTGGTTGAGCCTCTGGAAGTGTCTTGCCAGGTCATGGAAGTGGAACTACTGATGAGAGGTCAGGAGAGGGGGTCCCTGTGATAGGGCGTATTTTCAAAAAATGGCCTCAGGGGTATTTTCAGGTCCACATACTGAAACCTTGTCACTTTTCACCAAGAGATGAGTCTATCGCTCCTACCTGTGAAATTGCGCAGAACTTTGTGACTGCTTCAATGAACAGAATGTGGCCGACGTGACATTACGTAACTTCCCAGGCTAGATCTATAAAGGTGATACAGCTTCCGCCTGTCTACCTGTCTCTCTGTCTCTGTCTCTCTCTGGAATCCAGCAGCCATATTGTGAGGAAGCCCAAACTGTAAGAAGAGACCACAGTAGGTGCTTTGGCCAACAACCCCAGTGAAAGTCTCAGCCAATAGTCAGCTTTGACCTCTGGACATAGGCATGAACAACTCTTTAAATAATTTTAGTTCCCAAACTGCAAACCACCCCAGGTAATGTCAAGTGGAAGAGAATGAACTATCCCAAATGCAGATTTGAGAACAAAGCAAATGTCTTTAAGCTCTGAGTTTGTGGTACATAATTCTAGGAAACAGGAACAGCCCTCCGTCCCCGGCAGCCCCCTGAGTCACCCAGCCAGGTACGGAGAAGCTCCTCCCTGGGTCCCACTCCCACTCCCACGGGCATAACCTGGAGTCAGCCCTCTGTCCCTGCTGAGCCTTCCACGCCAAGCTGCACAGCCCCGGTTCAAAGCCCAGCTCTGTCACTTCTCAGTTTTCTCTGATAGTGCCTCTCAGGAGTCTGGGGATTCATGAAAGCTTCTCAGCTTCCTCTGCGCCAAACGGGAGTTCTGATAGTGCCTCTCAGGAGTCTGGGGATTCATGAAATAAAGCGCCTGGCACATAGTGAGTGCCTCCGAGGTGGATGCCGGCAGGTGAAACTGGAGAGAAGGGAAGAAGAGGTCAAAGATGTGGCCCAGCCTCTGACTTAGTCAAGGGAGAGAGGAGGACTGGGTTCAGGGAGCCTGGGGAGCGATGGGTCTGGTGGACACTGAGTGTGAGAAGCCCAGCTCTGTGCAGCCCAGGAGGGTCCCCAGATTGCTCTCAAAATGACCTGAGACATGGGAGTAAGAGGAGTGGGACTGGACAGGCCCTGGCAGGATCCAGCGAAAGGTGAATGCGGAGGGGGCAGAGGGGAGGGATGGAGAGCACCGCAGGCAGGAGCTAGAGGTGAGGGGGAGAGGGAACCACCCCAGAGCCAGGTGGGCTCGGCCACACCTGAGCATGGATTCTCAGAAACCCAGGCCACCCTCCCTGTTCAGACAGGGCCAGCCCAGCTCTATCTAGGGAGATAAAGCCCCTGCAGAGGCTCCCAGACCAGAGACGTCCTTATCAGCTGCTGCTGTCTGGAGTACTTGGGAATGTAAACGCGCCTGATGCGCCAGACACAGGGTGACATAAAGCAGACGTGCAGGGGTCAGCTTCTCCCCGTCCCCCATCCTCCCCCTGCAGCACGAAAGTGGGTAACGCGGGACACCAGCTTCACACGGCCGGACACCACTGGCCTCGGTGTCCTCTACTCTAACGCCTGGATGGGGGTTTTTTCCCTTCAAGTCACACTTGGATTTGGAGGGGCCTCAAGGAGCCCTTTCTATTAAGGTCATGTTGGCCAACATGCCCCAGGTGAGCCCAGCACGGAGAAGCAGGGCCCTCAGCCTGATGTGCCTGTGTGGCCTTGAACAAGTCCCTCCACATGACCAACAGGCTCTCCTCACTCCAGGGATGTGCACTGAAACCCCTGCTGGGCCAGGCACAGGGCTGGGCGTTGGGGTAAAGAGGGACCCTGAAAACACAGCCCTCTAGCCCAGCCGGATTGGCTCAGTAGTTAAGCATCGACCTATATCAGTGATGGCAAACCTATGACACGCGTGTCAGAGGTGACACGCGAACTCATTTTTTTGGTTGATTTTTCTTTGTTAAATGGCATTTAAATATATAAAATAAATATCAAAAATATAAATCTTTGTTTTACTATGGTTGCAAATATCAAAAAATTTCTATATGTGACACGGCACCAGAGTTAAGTTAGGGTTTTTCAAAATGCTGACACGCCGAGCTCAAAAGGTTCGCCATCACTGACCTATATGAACCAGGAGGTCACGGTTCAATTCCCAGTCAGGGCACATGCCTGGATTGCAGCAAGCTCAATCCCCAGTGTAGAGCATGCAGGAGGCAGTTGATCAATGATTCTCTCTCATCATTGATGTTTCTGTCTCTCTCTCCCTCTCCCTTCCTCTCTGAAATCAATAAAAAAATATATTGGGGGGAAAAAACAGCTCTCTGGAGTTCTCTTTCTGGTGGGCAAGATGGACAAACAGGTAACCATCATAATAATAAAAGCTTAATATACTAATTAGACTGGACGACCTTCCAGACGAAGCCAGAGCTTCGAGGGAAACCGGGGCCCTGGGTGCCAGAGGGAAGCCGGTCTGGCAGCTGGGGGAAGGAAGGCCTACTCTTGCACAAATTTTGTGCATCGGGCCTCTAGTCTAATAATAATCACAAGCACTTATTATACACCAGGCACGGTTCTGAGTGATGTACACATGTAAACTCATTCAAGTCCCACACAGCCCGTGGTATAACGTTGATAATATTTCTCCTTCACAGAGGAGGAAGCAGAGGCAGAGGGAGGGGACGCACAAGTCCCAGAGCTGGGATTCAAGACCGAGAGGCCTGACTCCCTGGAGACGTGAGGAGAGCTGTGATGAGGGCTCCAGTCATGACCAGACAGTCTCTCCTGGCTGAGCTAGAGTGAGCTGGGACGGGACAAGGGAGAGAAAGGGGTTAGAGCCCAAGGCTATCCCTGCTGCCTTCTTCCTCACACCCTTCCCCCACCCTTCTCACCCCCTGCCTGCCCAGCTGTGCCGGGGCCTGTGGCTTGGAGCTCCCAGTCTTGCTGTGGCCCCTTCACAATGACATGCACCTGGGATCCAGAGGTGTCAACATCAGGCAGTGGGAGCAGGGAAAGAGCATGGGTTTTGAGGTCAGATGGATGGAGTTTAAATCCTGGCTCTGCTCCAATCTGGTGGAGCGATGCTCAGCAGTGCCTCATGTCCCCATCTGTAAAACAAGGTGTGTCCTACATGACAAGCCATGAGTTTGGCTGACATTCCAGACTGTGTGAACACCAGTAACTGTGACTGCACCAGCAGAGATGCCAGCAAGGGGCATGGGTAGCCATGATAGGGAGATGCAGCCATCTGTGGGCCTTCCCGGAGAAGGAGGCATTGAACTGACACCTGAAATAAATTCCTTCCTTTCCCCATCATCTCTAACTTCCTTTCACACTTTTCCCTGAGCCCAAGATCTGGTCCCTGGGCTAAGGGGCTCCCAAGCTGGGCAGGAGGCTGTATGTTCAGTGTCACGGGGGTTCAGATCAAGGTTTGACAGGGTACAGGGGGGGAGTGGAGGAGGGGGCACCTTGTAGGAAAATCTTTAAGGGATATGATCCTTGAAGAATGGGTAGGTATTTGCCAGGCAGACCAGAGGGAGAAGGAGAAGAGAGCCCTGGGCAGAGGGGGCTGGGGATTGAAGCTTGGAGGTGGGAGCCCAGAAATCTGCCTCCTGTGGGGATGGCTGGAACACGGGGCTCACAGCAGAAGCATGAAGAAGGGTCTTAAGCAGCTTGGGCTTTCCCTTGAGGGTGCTATGGAGCCTGGAAGGGTTTGAGGACAGGAAGGGTGTGATCAGAACTCTGTGCTCAAAATGTGTCTCTGGCTGCAGTGGGGAGATTGGACTGCAGTGGGGAGATGGGTGAGAGGCTGAGAGGCCGCTGGGGTCGCAAGTCTGGAGATGCAGGTAAGAGAAAAGGAGGCCTGAAACCAGTCAGGGGCAGTGGGCGGGGAGGGTCTCTTTCAGAGCTGAAGGGATGGCCTTGGGACACGGTGATTGTCAGGGGGAAGAGGGAGGCAGGTGGCCTCAGGGGTCTGGCTCTCTCGGGCACAATGTCCATGATGGTGTCCATCACTGACAGAAACTAGAAGGTGAGGAGGAGTACTCAGGCCCAGTGACGGTTCTGCTTGGGACACACAAAGCATGGTTCTATGGTGCCACATCCTGGGCTCAGCTCTGACCATGGGAACACAGCCTCCAGGCATCCAAGTGGGAGGCAGCCGTGGGGAGAGGGTAGGAAAGGCGTTGTGAAGACACCAAGGAGTCCTCCTCTAAGGTGTCAGGAGAAGAGGCCACAGAGGTGGGGGCAACAGAAGCCTGGTGAGCAGCAGGGGTCCCTGGGCCCATCCCGGTCTGGAGGCCGGCCTGTCCCTACACCTGTGGGTGATTTGGTCGGGAGCGGCAGGAACAGCGCCAGGTGCTGGAACAGAGGGGTCAGACCGAATCTGGGTTCAGCAACCTCACTATTTGAGTTCTGGGTAGGGAAGAACTCAGAGCCAAGACTCAAACTATCAGAGAACATTTGTTTGGGAAATCATAGAGGTAGGAGTAATTTGTAGAAGAAATGGGCTTAGGAAACAAGTGACAGACATAAAGGAAGGGCCCTCAGTGAGGAAGGTGATGGTAATGCACCTGGGGGGAGGGGCAGCAGAAGAGGAAGGCACAGGTGTGCTCCTGGGAGGGCGAGCGCCCTGGGTCCTCCCTCCTCGGCGTTTAAGGGTGCAGAGTTTAGGGGAGCTCCCCGGGGAAGATCTCAATAGAACATTCAGCAGCTTTCCAGGTGTGTCCTTTCAGGGTCCGGTCTCCACTGATTGATTGGTCAGCACCAAGGCAGGGGGTCATTATTCAATGCAGCTGGTCCTGAGGTCAGCCGTGGCCTCGCTTGTCTGGTTTTGCTGCTTTTCTGGGCCTGAAGCCGAGGCCTTTAGGGAGGAAAGGTTAGGGGGTCCAAACCGCAAGACCAGTGATATGCTAGGGGAGGCAAGACATCCTTTGCTCCTCCCTGAGGATGAGGTCCCACCCTACAATTGTCCTTTGCCAGCACCCAGATATTTCCACGCTGGTGACCTGCAGTACCTGGCCCATTGTCCTTACTCTGCTCATGTCTGCCTAACTGCCTACCACACCTTGAGCTCCATGGGCTTCTGTCCTGTGTATGCCGTGTGGGGGGTTGGACCAGAAGACCTCCGAGCCTCTTCCTCCTCTTTCTGACTTTTCCTGGATTTTTCATTTTCCTCTCCCCCTTATTGTCCACATGGCCTTCTGTCAGGCTTCCTCCACTCTCGGCCTTAGCCACCCCCACAGATCCAGAGCCTGTGTCAGACAAGAATGATCTCTAAGGTTGCACAGAAGGCCTCAATGTTTGTCCAAAGAGAAGCAAACAGATCCAGCTACCAAGGCCCCAGACTTTGCTCCTCTCTAAGGAATCTACTCTCAGCCCTGCCTCACCAGCCCCTCTGCCCTCGATTAGTCAGCTCCGAAGCTAAGGACACAGCCGTCTGCCCCAGCTCTCCCACTCCCTGACCCCCCGAGGACCCTGGAGCCGGGAGGAGCCGCCTGCAGGCCCGAGGATTTCCTTCCAATCTCAGGATTAGAGCCAGCTCCTCAGTAAAACCTCATCATCCCCAGAGCGGGGGTGAGGCGGCTCTCAACAGACCCTGGAATTCAGAAAGAAGGCAGCTGGTGGCAGAGAGATAATGACCTTCGTCTGGGTTTTTTAGTTTTCTTTACAAATCGCTGGATGCCATCACAAGGACCGTCCTAACCTCCCCGCCCCCACACACACCCTGGCCCTGTGAGGACGGTAGAACAGGGAGAGCCATTGCTGTACAGACACAGAAATCCAGGCTCTGAGAGGGAGGAAATAACTGGCCCAGAGTCACACAGCGAGGGACAAAGCTGGGACTTTGACCTTGACTCTGCCACGGAGACTTCTGACTTACAATTGCCCCAGTTTCTCCAGAAGTCACATGCTATCTGAGGGTCTCCCCAGGCAGATGGGGGAGACCAAGAAGAGGGACAGGACAGGACGGCGTGAGCCTGGTGAGCCTCATGCCATCACCTGCACCAGGCGAGAGCTTCACCCTGCTCTGCCTTCACGTGGATTTGAGGCCCTGCTATGGCCCTTAAGTCCCTGGGTGGCCTGGCCTCACTGACCCTCCAGCCTCTTCTCTGCCCTCTTCCTTTTTTTTGTTCTATAGGTTCCTGCTACAAGGTCTTCTTTACTTCCTTAAACACACCAGGGTCCCAGCCACAGGGCCTTTGCATGGCAGTTCCCTTAGCTTAGGAGGCATGCTCCAATCCCCAGCCCCTTCCATGTTCACAGGTAATGCCTCTCCATCCGTCTTTTAAACAGAACAGACTTATTAAGGTATAATTCATATATCATACAATACACCTGTTTAAAGTATATAATTCAATGAATGGTTTCAGTGCATCTACAGATTGGGGTAACTATCACAATCATTAGAACATTTGCAAAACCTGTACTCATCAGCAGTCACTGCCTGGCCCCCAATTTGGCAATCACTAATCGAATTTCTGTTTCTATGGATTTGCCTACTCTGGACATTTCATGTAAATAGAATCATACAATATGTGGTCTTTTGTGACTGGCTTCTTTCACTTAGCATGATGCTTTCAAAGTTCATCCATGTTGTAGCCTGTATATATGTACTTCCTTCCTTTTCATTGCCGAGCAATATGCCATCACATGGACGATACCACAGTTTATTTATCCATCCATCAATTGATGGATATTTGGATTGTGTTCACTTTTTAGCTAGTATGAATAATGCTTCTGTGAACATTCGTGTACAAATTTTTGTGTGCGCATATGTTTTCATTTCTCTTGAATATATTTATCTCTAGGAGTGAGATTGCTGGGTGATATAGTATCTCTATGTTCAGCCTTTTCAGGGACTGCCAGACTGTTTTCCACAGAGGCTGCCTCATTTTCATAGCAACTAGCAGTGTTTCAGGGTTCTAATCTCTCCACATCCTCATCAATGCTTTTTGCTATCTTTTTTTCTTAATAGCCATTGCAGTGAGTATAAAGTGGTATCTCACTGTAGGTTTGAGTTGCATTTCTCTGATGGTTAAAATGTCAGAATATCTTTTTGTGGACTTATTGGCCATTTGTAGACCTTTTTGGAGAAATGCCCATTTTAAAATTAGGTTATTTATCTTTATATTATTGATTTATAAGAATTGTTTTTATATCCTAGATACAAGTCCCTCATCAGATATATGATTTGAAATTTTTTCCCATTCTTCATCGTGTTACTTGAAGCATAAAAGTTTTTAATCTTGATGATATCCGATATTTCTAATTTTCTTTTTGTTGCTAATGCTTTTGGTGTCATTTCCAAGACATCATTGCTTAATCCAAGGTCAAAAACATATACAGCTATGTTTTCCTCTAAGAGTTGTATAACTTTATTTTTTATATTGAGGTCTTTGATCAATTTCAAGTTAATTTTTTGTTTATAGTGTGAGGTAAGTGGTCAACTTCATTCTTTTTAAAAATATATATATTTCTTTATTAATTTCAGAGAGGAAGGGAGAGGGAGAAAGAGAGAAACATCAATGATCGGCTGCCTCCAGCATGTCCCCTACTAGGGATCGAGCCGGCAACCCAGACATGTGCCCTTGACCAGAATCAAACCTGGGACCCTTCAGTCCACAGGCCAACGCTCTATCTACTGAGCCAAACCAGCCAGGGCCACTTCATTCTTCTGCATGTGGATATCTGTGCCACACCGGCACAGCCAAGGGTGATCCCGAGTGGGGGTGTGAAAGGATTAAGGAAAGACAGACAAGAGAATAATAGCTGGGTCTCGGTGGGATGCTGCCTCCCTGATGAGGAGACAACGACAGTGCCCACAAGCCGTGTCTTTATTTTATAGCAAATGTCACGAGGCAAAGTGGGGGCGTGATCATGTTGTTTACAGCATTCTCGTGAGTTTCAACCTCACTTAACTACATGCACCTGAACTCTATCACAAGGCACGTGGGGTTATGAGTTTGGACCATAGGTTCAAGCTTACAACCACAGCCGTTGGCTATGATTGTGCTGGGAGGGCCCTGCCCTCCAGCTGGGACTTGCACATGGCAATGAGAGGACCCTGTCCTTTCATTAGTCCGAGGCTTGATCCTAGCCAAAACACCGTAACCGCGCCCCACAGATATCCAATTGTCCCAGCACCATTGGTTGAGAAGACTATCCTTTCTCTCATGGAGTGTCCGTGGCACCATTGTCAAAACTGGTCGCCTGTAAATGCCATTTGTCCATCTCAACTCACGCATCACTTCCTCAGGGAAGCCTTTGCAGACCCCCTCCTTACTGTATGTATGTAAAAAAACTATGTTTATCTGTATGATGTAGTAGTCATGAGCTCACACTCTGAAGCCAGACGGCTGAGGTACAAATCTCAGCTCTGCCACATCCTAGCTGCCTGGTTTATTGTTTCACTTCTCTGTACCTCAATCTCCTCATCTACACGTGGGGGATTTACTTGCCTCGCCCTGTCCTTTCATTAGTCCGAGGCTTGATCAAGGCCAAAACACCGTAACCGCGCCCCACAGATATCCAATTGTCCCAGCACCATTGGTTGAGAAGACTATCCTTTCTCTCATGGAGTGTCCGTGGCACCATTGTCAAAACTGGTCGCCTGTAAATGCCATTTGTCCATCTCAACTCATGCATCACTTCCCCGGGGAAGCCTTTGCAGACCCCCTCCTCACTGTATGTTTGTAAAAAAAAACTATGTTTATCTGTATGATGTAGTAGTCATGAGCTCACACTCTGAAGCCAGACAGCTGAAGTACAAATCTGCCACATCCTAGCTGCCTGGTTTATTATTTCGCTTCTCTGTACCTCAATCTCCTCATCTACACGTGGGGGATTTACTTACCTCACAGGTTTGTCACCAGAGTTGATAATGTGTAAAGTACATGGCAGGTGGTAATAAGGCCGAATGTACGAGATCTTATTAAATCAGTGCACCTCCTTACACTTTAAGCTCCATGAAGACAGGAAGCCTGTCTATTTTGTTTTTCACGGAATCCTCAGGCCTGGCTCAGGGAGGGCATTCGACACCCGCTTATTGAAATAATTAGTAGTGAAGGCCCACGTGCATGAATGAATGAGCCTGGTAAACAGGGTGCTAGTCCCACCCTCACACTGTCTGACTGTACGACTTTTCCAGACTCTAAAGCCAGACCACCGGATATATGAGTGCTTTACTTCCTTTCTCTACTGGGATGCACAACTCTCTCTTCACTTGAAATCAGAGGAACCTAATAGATGAGGCAGATGAAGGGGGCTGCTGTGAGAGAAGGCAGGGCAGGGCCGAGAGCCCCCCTCTCCTGAGCACCCCAAAGGCCCTCCAGAGCCTCCGGGACACAATGTGAAAATCACCATCTGGGATAAGTCCTACGTGCTCCCCCCGACTGGGCTCTGAGGAGCCTGTGATTCAGAGGCAGCTGACGTCTGAGGCTCTTAATTCAGCCCAAATGCTGGAGGTCTGGGTCTTGCGGCCTGGGAGAGGGGGAGGCCGCATTCCAAAGGGGAAAGCTCTTTCTTCCTTCTACCCCGGGAGGGACAAGATGAACCCCGAAGTTGCCCAAGCAAATAAGTGGCAGAGCAAAAGTTCAAACCCCGGGCTCCTGACTTGAGTCGGGACTATCTCTTCAATAGCTGCTTCCAAGCCACTATGATGGGGCAGGCCCCGACCAGCAGGCGCTGGGGTCAGCCCACCTCTGTGGCCTTTGGGAGGAGGGAAAGCCCAGGGAGGGGCCCTCCAGGGCAGGCCCCCTGGCGAGAGTCCTAATTCGCCCCCCAGGCAGAGGTCCGTACCACAGCTGAAAGGGCTACCCTGGGAAAGGAGGGGAGAGGGGGTCCCCAGCTGGCAGGTTAGGAACATGAACTTCGGGCCAGATAAATCTGTCGGAGTTACCAGGAACCTCTCTGGGCCTCAGGGTCCCCCCACCTCATGACATAGGACAGTAACACCCGCATAGCTGGGTGGTTGTGAGGGTGAAACGAGGCGGACGCGGCCCTCTTAGCCTGGTGAGAATGTGGTTAGTATTACTGTCCTCAGTGCTGGGAACCGTCAGCTGGCCCCACAGGAGTTGCTGAGCGTCTCTGTGATTAGATAGATCAGGCTCATAAAGACCCAGACCCCCAGCATTTGGGCTGAATGAAGACACTGGCTTCACATCCCCCCCCCCCAACCCCCGCCCGTCTTTGAGTTCGCTGGGAGTGTTTTGTTCTAGGAACTATATTAGAGGGAAAAGGACTGGAGAGAGTCACTGGTTAACTGGAGAGTCACTTTGGGTTAATTCAGATTTCCTTTGTCTAGTAAAGACCAAGCGAGTGGACGTGGGGAGGGGAGGGGAGGACGGGGCTGCCGTGTCACCTTGCTTTGACTCCTAAATGCAAATTATCCAGGGCAAGTCACTCAACCCTGATGAGCCTCAGTTTCCTCATCTGCAAAATAGAGGAAGGGGAGCAGCTGGGTGTGAAGGCCCAGCCACTGCTCCAGCTGCTGAGGTGGAGCTCCCGTGTGGGGCCTTTAAAAGGAGGTCTACAAGGTGCTGACAAAAGACCCCTTCCAGGCGGAGGAACCTGGGAGCACTTCCTGGAGGCAGCGGCTGGGCCCAGAAGAATGAAGACAGTCCAGGTAGAGAGAACATCTTGAGCAAGACTATGGCAGTGGGAAACCATCAGGCCCACAAATAATGACGGTGAGATTCACGGCGGGAAGACCAGGGAGGTGAGGAGGGGGAGGAGGGTGTGGCGGGGAGCTCAGGTGACCGGCTCTGCGACACCTGCAGAGAGGCAGGATTCCAGCTGGGCCCGGCCAGCCCTTCTGGCATCCTGGCTGCTTCTGGGAAGAGCTCTGGATCTATTCTCAGAGCTCCCGAGGGACGGGAGGGCCGAGTGACTCAGGTCTGCTCTGCTGTTGACACAGCTTCCTGACCCGCATGTTGAGGGGCAGGTTCCCAGAGCACGTGGCCTCCCACACGCCACCCTCGCAGTCCCGAGCGACCCACAGAAGGGTCAAGGGAAGTGGGTCTGACCCACGCCTGAATTATTCATCCAACGGCCCGAGAAAAGCCAACAGGAGACACCCACGTCAACAATAAAAATAACAATTCCTTAAATGTGACCAGAAGCATGGGCGCTGACGGCCCAGGCACGCCTCCCTGTGAGGTCACGCTCACCGCCCTCCTTCCACCGATGAGGAAACTGAGACTCAGGAGGGAAGTGGCTCCACGGAGGCCAGTCATTAGGATCTTAGGCTCCGACGTGGGGGCGGAGGCGTTTGTGTGTGTGCTGTGAGGGGTGGGGCGTGAGCACAGCAGGAAAGCAACCACTGCCTGGGCACTTTACCCTAGTTCCTGGGAGGGAGGGAGGGGTGGGAGGTGACTGGGCCGGGGCCTCTCTGTGCCTTCAACACAGACCCCACAGCCAGAGCGAGTGACAAACTGCAACAGGGTGCACAGTGATGTGGCAGGGAGACCTGGGTGACACGGGCAAAGCTCAGTGGGATGAAGTGGGGGCTTGCAGGGGTCGGTGAGGGAGGTGGGCTCTGAGGAGGGAAAGGGGGCAGGTCTCCTGGGCAACCTGCTGACGTACCGTGGGGAGACTGAGGCCTAGGGAAAGGCTATGCTGGAACATTGATATTGCACGCCAGTCTGAAGTGAGTTGCCTTTTCCCTGTGGCTCTGAAGTGGTCCCCATGGGGAATCCTGAAATGTGGGCACCCCGGGCACATCGCTGGCACAAGCGCAGTAACCTCCCAAGGGGGCTGCTGCAAGGGGTTATGGGGCACGGCTATAGTGTTTTGTTCAGGTTCAAGCCTTGGACTGAGTAGAGGGCACAGTCCTCTCATTGCCACATGCAAGTCCCAGCTTGGATGGCAGAGCCCTCCCAGCACAATTATAGCCAACAGCTGTAGTTGTAAGTTTGAGCCTGTGATCCGAACACGTGGCCTCATGTGCCTGAGTGATAGACTTCAGGTGCATGTAGTTGAGTGGGGTTGAAACCCATGAGAATGCTGTAAACATCTTGATCACGCCCCTACTTTGCCTCGTGGCATCTGCTATAAAATAAAGACACGACTTGTGGGCGCTGGCGCTGTTCATCAGAGGGGCAGCGTCCCACCGAGACCCAGCTTTCATTCTCTTGTCTGTCTTTTCTAAGCCTTTCACCACCCCCACTCAGGGTCACTGAACCAGGCTGAGCTGGCATGAGTATGCCATGGCCGTGCCAGCTCCCCACATAAGGCGCCCGGCCAGGGACTGAGTTCTAGGACCAGGGACTGCGTTATGAGGAACAGGGCCTGAGTTCGGGGGGAAATTAAAAGTGGTCAGGTGAAAGGAGGCTCCAAGGCGCGTGCGCAGAAAGTAAGGCTAAACGCAAAAGTAAGGTAGGGAGCCGAAGTGTGGTAATATTAGCTCGGTGTAAAACTTGGGAAATTCAGGATCCCAGGAAGGGGATCAAGCGGTAAGAAATAAGCTGTAGAAGCAGTAGACGTTAGAAAGTAAGTGGCAGGAAATAAGCAGTAGAAAATAAGAAGTAATTAAGAGGTCCAAAATGAGGTAGAAATCTCCTAGGTTTTGTTTAAGCCGCTGTAAAGTAAAAAATGGCTGTGGTTATGTTGTTTGAGGAAGTAACTTTTATTTCTGACCTAGATTGTAAGTTCTTGCGGCAGTTGCATTGTTTCTGGGCTTTGGTTATCTTTGCTTGTGCGACCTGATAGCTCTCTGGGACTTTGGGTCTGTGTGAGACGCCAGACTCAGAGTTGGAGGTCTTCAGCTCTGCAGGACTGAGGGCTGCTCGTTTCCATGCAGCAGCAGCTCAAGCAGGGGTGGGCAACCTTTTTGTGAGTGCGTGCCAAAACCAACAAAATCTCTGACTCAAAATTCTTCGTGCCAACCCTAATTTTTTGGGAACATGTTACGCCTACTTGATATCTCTTAAGGTGTGTACGTATGTGAAGAACCTTGAAGAAATAATAAAATTCATTC
>NW_005359225.1:1236532-1242049 GCF_000412655.1 Myotis brandtii
ATATATATATATAAAAAGAAGCTGAGAAGGGACCAGACTTCCAACGGCGTGGACGGGGCTGATTTGACTGGGACTGATGCCGACTCAGTGCCAAGGCCGACCGTCCAAACAGCCTGATCCAGGGGACTAGTTTTGCATCGGCGACATCTTTGCATCGGCAGCATTTTACTACGCAAGTGACCGAGGTATCCGCATGGAGTCAGCTGAAGAAGATGGCGACTGAGGCCAAGCAGATGTTAGAAAAGCAAGTGGAAGCTATGCTAGCGTTGGTGAACTGCCAGTTTTCTGTAAAATTTTGCGGGGCTAAATCTAAGGACTCCGAGTAAGATATCCTGAAAATGTTAACATGTTTGTAGTTCGGTTTTGCATTGGCATTGCTTTGTTATTAGCCAAAGTTTTGTTCTTTCTGTGCTTATGGTTTTGTTAATAGGCAGAAGTTTGTTTTGATATTTTGATTATGCTGTTTAGTTTTTGATAATGTAAATAGGCATGTTTAAAAACAAAAGAAAAGGGGGACATATGGGGCACAGGTATAGTGTTTTGTTCAGGTTCAAGCCTTGGACTGAGTAGAGGGCACAGTCCTCTCATCGCCACATGCAAGTCCCAGCTTGGAGGGCAGAGCCCTCCCAGCACAATTATAGCCAACAGCTGTAGTTGTAAGCTTGAGCCTGTGGTCCGAACACGTGGCCCCACGTGCCTGAGTGATAGACTTCAGGTGCATGTAATTGAGTGGGACTGAAACCCATGAGAATGCTGTAAACATCTTGATCACACCCCTACTTTGCCTCGTGGCATCTGCTATAAAATAAAGACACGGCTTGTGGGCGCTGGCGCTGTCCATCAGAGGGGCAGCGTCCCACCGAGACCCAGCTTTCATTCTCTTGTCTGTCTTTTCTAAGCCTTTCACCACCCCCACTCAGGGTCACTGAACCAGGCTGAGCTGGCATGAGTATGCCATGGCCGTGCCAGCTCCCCACAAGGGGTGAGGTCTCTTCAGTAGACAGTGTCCTAGCTGATCTGGTGGCATCTCTGATATCCCATCTCAGATGATATACAGGGACCCTCCACCCCGATCAAGGTAGGGCCTGCTTGGCCTGCTAGCTGAGTACAGTTTGTTAATGGACAGTAGATTGATTTTTGAGCCCTGAGCCCTGCTGGACCAGCTACTCTTACCCTGGCCTGACAGCCGGGGCCAAACCAGACAATGGTCAGTCCTTGGACCACATCTAGGCGTGTCCAGATTTGACCTGCCAGGCCTTCCAGGGCTAGAGGAGACCTTCCTGCATGACTCTGACTAACAGGCTACTGGCTCTGTGTCGCATCACAACAGAGCTTGTTGCCAGGGCAACCTCCAGACCTGGTGGTCTGGGATCTAGTGCTTTGGCCTCTCCCCACTGGCTTCTGGCACAGACACTTATGGAGCAGCCCTCCCTGGCTCAGGGAGGCTATGATGGAGAGTAAGGCAGGAGGAGGCCCTGTCTGGGCCTTTGAGCTGCTCAGCCTGGGGCGGGGGAGAGCAGAGGAAGTAGATTCCTTGGCATTGCTCTCTCCCTGGGTCCTGGTCTCCTGATTTCTCCAGCAGGGACCCTACATGGCCACCTCATCACATGGACCAGGGTCCCAGGCAGCAGCATGGGTACCTCCCGAGCTTTTCTCACCTCCTCTCCCATCCATCACCACAGGCTGAGCCTCTGCCTTCTCTCAAGCCTCTGGCTTTCTCCCCTCCCCAGTCCCCCCTGCCCTCAGCCCCAGGCCAGCTCGGGCTCCCTCCTGAGCCCAGTCTGGATCACAGCCCAGGCTCCCCTCTAGAAACCTCTGGTCTCCAGTTTCCAAAGTGGCCTCACATGGATCCAGCCCCTCCCTCGGAAATCCCTCCCTGGCCTCCTCATCACTGTCGGTCACGAATGAATCTCGCCTTCCCTCCAGTAAAAGCAAAGTTCATGCAATCGAACCAATATATGAATTTATTTATAAATTATATACATCTGCCATCATACAAGTGTTTTGGATAAATTATAAAATATATACCAAAAATAGAACCTGAAAAAAGAATAAAAGTAAATATTATATTTAAAGGTTTGTTTTCATTTTATTAAATGTCCTAAAAAAAGTTTCTTTCTCTAAATACATTATTACTAAAAATTGTGATTATGTCTTATTTTTAAATAAAATTTTGTTTTAGTGATGCAGTACACTTATTTGAGAATCTGGTACTAATTTCTATTTACCTTTTCACCTGATTTAATGTCTGTTGTAGTTGGAAAATATACCTCACAAGCCCTGGCCAGGTAGCTCAAGCTACCAATGAATGCACAAATAAGTGAAACAACAAATCTCTCTCTCTCTCTCTCTCTCTCTCTCTCTCTCTCTCTCTCCCTCCCTCAAATCAACAAAGATTTTTTTTTTAAAGAACAATAAATCTCACAAAGAGCCAAAGCACCCCATGGAAGAAGCGTGTTCCTGGCTGCACTCACTAAATCACACGGGGCGATTTCCAGTCCTGTGCAGAGGTTTTTGTTGAAATTTGGTTTAACTGATCTCAATCTGTTGTTACTGGAAACTAATCAGAAAGTGTTATTTTAAAAATAATTTTGACAGACGAGTTCAAAACCCACTTAAACTAACTCTTTACAGACATGTGCCTCATAACGATGTTCCAGTTAACAACAGACCACCTGTGCGAGGTGGTCCCGTAGATCGTATTGGAGCTGAAAAATCCCTATTGCCCAGTGATGTCGGAGTCACATGTCATAGTGCACATATTACTCACATGTTTCGGGGGGAGCTGGTGTGAACAAACTTACTGTGCTGCCCGTCGTATAAAAGTACAGCACATGCAATTCTGTACAGCACATAAGACCTGATGATGATAAACAACTATGTCACTGGTTTATGTATTTACTATACTTTTATCATTTTAGAGTCTACTCTTTCTACTTATAAAAAAAAAGTTTGCTATAAAACAGTATGCCCTTGCCCTAGCCAGTTTGGCTCAGTGGATAGAGCATCGGCCTGCAGACTGAAGGGTCCTGGGTTTGATTCTGGTCAAGGGCATGTACTTTGGTTGCAGGCTCCGCCCCAGCCCGGGGCCCTGGTCAGGGCACGTGCAGGAGGCAACCAATCAATGTGTTTTTCTCTCATCAATATTTCTCCCTGTCTTTACCTCTCTCTCCCACTCTCTTTAAAAATCAATGAAAAAATATCCTTGGGTGAGGATCAAAAAAAAAAAAAAAGACACAGTATGCCCTGTTATGCCAGCAGCAGTCTCACCCATGTCATGTTTACCACGTTTCTTGATTGCACCATTTTCTCTTGTACTTGATTTAATCTCATGTTGTTTTGTAGAGCAACATGCTGTACAGACCTGTAGCCTAGGAGCAATGGGCTACACCATCTAGCCTAGGTGTGGAGCAGTCTATACCATCTAGGTTTGTGTAAGTGCACTCTATGATGTTCACTCAACAATGAAATCACCTAATGATGCATTTTTCAGAACTTATCCTGGACGTTAAGTAGAGCATGTCTGTACATAGATTTTTTTAAAAGGTTATAAAATTTTATTAAATGTGTAGATGTAACAGGTTGTTCTAACATTCACTTCAGTGATAAAATAATTCCAAAACATCCATCTGCAAAGTACTGTCTCTATCACATGAGTTCCTTTCCAAGGTGGTTACTTTTTTTAATATACATTTTTATTGAATTCCAAGAGGAAGGGACAGGGCGAGATAGAAACATCAATGATGAGAAGAATCATCAATTGGCTGCCTCCTGCACACCCCTTACTGGGGATTGAGCCCAAAACCCAGGCATGTGCCCTGACCAGGAATTGAACTGTGACCTCCTGGTCGATGCTCAACCACTGAACCACAACAACTGGGCCAAAGTGGTTACTTTCTTACTCAAGTTTAAAACAACATCTTTACCCATGCGACCTTTTTTAGCATCTGCTAGATAGTTATCCTTGTCACAGAAAGAGCCAGCATGTTTGGGTCATTTGTTTTTTCATAAAAGAAAAAGGTAAAACTCATCTTTAAGGTGGTAACTCTTTTCAGTATTGAGCTATAACCAGCAAATTTCTACATGGTACAAAAAAAAAAATTATGTGCCCCTACCTCTATCCATAGTAAGTTTTGTAAAGATGCTCCATTTGAAGACTTTGTTTTTATAGAATGAAGTGCCTGGATGAACCCTGTGGCAGGCTAACTGAAGGCCTCGTGGCGGGTGGGGAGGGGGCAGCAGTTGCGGGGGGGACTATTGTCAACCAAACCCACAGGGAGGAGCCCACGCTGCTTCCTCAGGAGACCTGGGATGTGGGACACAGGACCTACCATGGTGTGGACAAGGTGAGGGCACTGATGTCAGTCTATTTATTAAATACTAGTAGAGCTTAAATTTTTCTTCCTTCCTTAAAAAAGATAAATCTAAATAAAAGTTCTAGAATGTTCTTTCTACATGAACGGATCCCTTGTGCACCCCATTTTGGACACTTCTGGACTGTTCGACAGGGTCGTTGGCCATGCTCACAGCCCCTCAGGATCTGTTCCTCCCACCTGCTTGGCTCCCACATAAAACCAGATCCAATGTTCCTGAGTCCAACACACATTTTTGTGTCTTTCCAATGCAAGTCTTTTTGCCTGATATACCCGTCTCTAGTGGACTGGCTTAAAAACCTATTATTTCTTCAAAAGCCAACCCCCTGGCCACCCCTCCATAACGTCTGTTCTTATTCTCTGGGCAGAGTCATTCATTCAGCTACTCATCACCTATTTAGTGAGCATCTACTATGTGCCAGGCACTGAGGTAGGAATTGCTGGGAATACAGCAGTGAACCAAACAGATAAGAATCCCTCCTTCCAGACACTCACATTCTAGTGGGAAAGAAGTTGATGTTCTAGGGTCAGTCCTTATTTCATTTACCCACAAGGCGGTTGGCCATTTACAAGTGTGTCTGCCCACAAAAGCATTTGCTCCTAAGAGCAGGGTTTCTGAGCCTGAGCTCCAAGCACAAGTCCTAGCCCAGAATAGGGGCCCAGTGGATAGTGGTTGGAATGAAAGGGTAATTATACAGGGGGGTAACCCTTGTCACTACCCCAGCCGTGGGCGAAGATCTGACACCAAATCCAGACTGAGGTCCTTCAAGCGCCTGAGTTCGCCACAGGCTGGCCGGTCACTCCGAGCTCATTCTCACAAACACCACTCCTGCCAGCCTCCTCCCTGCTCCTGTGAGAAGGAACTGCACGGCCCCCTGCGGCTGGCAGGAACCACTTCCACCTCCTAGTGTCCCTATATTTAGCCGTGCGCTGTGACCCTGCAGCCCTCTCTTCTCCATGGCCAGAGGGAATTGCCCAGGCTTCTTTGATGGCCTGTTTTCCCAGGCCCTGTGCCTGCTTCCCAGACCCTTGGCCTCTCGGCAGGAGGTGGGGCCCCAAGCCCTGGCCCCTCTCAACTGGCAGGTTCTGAGAATCTTAAAATAGCACCAGCACTTGGCAAGGAGAGACAGCCACCTGTAGGGAC
>NW_005359225.1:1242098-1245301 GCF_000412655.1 Myotis brandtii
AGGGGGGTAGAGGAAAGGTTGCCTGGACAGAAATCTCCCAGGTAGTACACCCTGTGTTCCCTGATCCCTCCCAAGCTTCAAGTCCGTGGCCCCTAATGCTCTCAGTGCTCATAGGCTAACTGATTGCCAAACAAGGCCTTGAGCCTCCGCTCCAACCACTCCCCACCCTTACGCAATCTGGACGCGAGCCACACCCTCCCACATGGGTCCCCAGTGAGCTTCCCACCTCTGAGCCTCTGAAACTGGGCTTAACCCAGCTCCCCTCTGGCCCCCACTCCCAAGGAACGCCTGCGTTACGTGTTGAAATCCGGTAAATCTATAGAGAGTTAGTTCAAATGCCACGTGGGCCCTGAGGCCTTCCGATGCCATGGGCTCAGGGGAGTGCTCTGCCCCCAGACCCCCCTCTCCCCCTCCTTGGCCTGCTCACCCTGTAACTGCTCGGTTTAAAACCTCTAAGCCAGTGGTCGGCAAACCGCGGCTCTTCCACAAAATACCGACTTCTGCGCATGGGCCACGAAGTTTCAATCACACTGTACGTGCGTGCCCGCACGTGGTATTTTGTGGAAGAGCCACACTCAAGGGGCCAAAGAGCTGCATGTGGCTCGCGAGCCGCGGTTTGCCGACCACGGCTCCAGGCTGAAGGTGGCAGGGTGCAGGTTCTGGCCCCAGCTTGCTGTGTGACTTTGGGGCTTTTGCTCCCCTGTCCGCCATTTCCCTGCCTGTGGAATGGAGAAGTGGATGATGGAGCCTCCTGGCATTCTGAGCCTGTGGTTCACCCTCATTTTGGTAGAGAACTGGCTCTGACCCTCAGCTACTGGAGGTTTGGTCCTCTCCTCTTCCCCCTTCCTCTCCACAAAGCCGGGGGCAGGTGTGGGCTCCCCAGGGGGTTCTCTGGCTGCTGGCAGGGGGACAGGCGCGATGGTGAGGCCGGCTTCCAACCCAGCGAGGCAGCCTCCCATGCGAGGAGGCCGCGCTCTCACCATCCATCTGGTTCAGGTTTCTCTGTTTTGTCTCAGCTGGAGCACTCGGCCTACAGTCTTGCCAACTGGAAGGAAACATCCCAACCACAGCATTTCCATGTTGTTGACTTCAGCAGGGCCCAGGCCCAAGGGCTCTGCACAGGCCACCGGGATCTGGGCAGGACGGGAGGGAATTCCAGCAGAGGGGCTCTGGGACTTGGAGAGGGGGCCACTTCTCACTGAGGTTCCAGGGAGGCAACAATGGGCCCAAAGGCTGTTCAGTGTCCCCGGGCCTTGAACCCCAGTGAATTCTCAGGTGCACCCTCTCTCCTTTCAGTAGAGACTGGAGGCGACTTCCAGGAACTTGACCATTTAAACAGAACTGTGAGAGGCCGTCTAAACCACAGTCCTTCAGGGCAAGGATAGCACTTATTCAGTGGTAACTTAGTAAGTGTCCTCTGTGTGCCAGGCACTGTTCTAGGCACCGGGGTGCAGCAGCGAGGAAAACTGACACAGTCCCTGCCCTCATGGAACTGACATTCCAGCAGAAAGAAGTCGACAAATTAATAAAACATTCCAGGTAGTCCTCAGTGCTGTGAAGGAAAATGGAGTGAGACGAGGGAAAGACAGGGAAACTGGAACAGAGTCTATTTTTAAAAAGCCAGACTGAAAGGCCTGTCTCTGGAGGTTGACATTGGAGTCAAAACCAGGAGGAAGTGGGAGAGATCCATGGGAATATCTGGAGGAGGAACAGGCCAGAGAGAGGAAACAGCTGGAGCAAAGGCCCTGGGGCAGGATTGCGCCAGGAGCGACAGGGAACAGCCAAAAATGACAGTGAGGCTGCAGCAGCGTGAGCAGGGGGAGAAAAGAGAGAGATACAACAAGAGGGAACCAGGGCTGAGGAGTGTCTTAATTTTGTTGATTATAATCCATGGTAAGAGATAAATTTGATATTGCAATTCAGTACAAACATACATATACAAAAAAAAAAACAACACCAAAGTAATCATTTCATGAAACATACCTAGTTACAATGGGTATACACTCTATTTTATTTTATGTAAATAAAATAATGCTGGTCATGATCCTTAAATTGATTTCCTGACCTAGGAAAGGGTCATGGCCCACAGTTTGCAAAACACGGACATGGGCCTTACAGACCATTGTAAAGAGTGAGCTGGGAGTCATGGGGAAAGTTTGTTCAGAGGAGTGCTGTGGTCCATTTGCTTTTTTGTTCCATTTCTTTTAACATTAATACCTAATTTACACCCAGTAAAAGACCCCTTTCTAGAGTACAGTTCTGAAAGGGGTCACACAGGCTGCTGAGTTGAGAGGAGCCTGGAGGAGGCAGAGGTGGCCTCAGTGGGGATCAGCTGGAGGCTGTTGAAATGGCCCCGGTGAGAGGCGGTGGTGGCCCAGAGCAGGGTTGTGGCTCAGACCAGAGTGCATTTCTGAAGGCTGAGCTGATCGGACTTGCTGACATTTGGATGTGGGGTGTGAGGAAAAGTGAGGACTAAAGAACGACTGCGAGGTTCCTGGTCTGGGCAATGAGCAGTGGGAGACAGAAGAGAATAGAGTTTGGAGAGAAAATCACGAGTTGTGGTTCAGACAAGCTAAGTGTGAAAGTCGAGGGGCTAACCCGTTGGGGACGGTGAGGAGTCCCAGAGAGAGGTCCGGCCTGGAGATTTGCACGTGGGCGTCCGTGGTATCTGGCGACATTGAGAGCCATGGCTGCCTGAGGTGGCCAAGGGCGTTGGTGGGTGGAGAGAGCCCTGCAGCAAGGCCACATGGAGGGGGTGGGTGGTAATGGTCAGGAGTTCTCAGCAGGAGAGGGAAATGAGCCGCTAGTGGGGTGGGCGGAGACACAGGGGCCAGTGAACAAAACGTCTCTACGAGGGTGAGACCAGCTGTGCTCAGCCGAACAAGATGAGGGAAGAAAATTGATCTTTGTAGCAGGCTTAGACTTATACAGGAGACACTGGGGGCATAGTAGGTTTCTGAGCAGCAAGTGGCTTGAGTTGAGCTATGCTTTATAAAGACTAATAATAATTGCTATTTATTATTATATTATACTAGAGGCCCGATGCATGAAATTCATGCAAGAGTAGGCCTTCCTTCCCCCGGCTGCCGGCACCAGCTTCCCTCTGGCAACTGGGACCTGGGCTTCCCTAGCAGCCCTGGCTTCATCCAGAAGGTCATCTGGAAGGACGTCTGGTCTAATTAGCATATTACACTTTTATTATT
>NW_005359225.1:1247713-1254164 GCF_000412655.1 Myotis brandtii
GAGAGGGGGCGTGAGACAGAGGAAATCAGAGACAGAAGGTGGCAGAGAGACAGAGGGAGACACTGAGACAGAGCGGGGGCAAGACAGAATGAGTTAAAGCAGATGTGACAGCGGGATGCAGTCAGATGCAGTGACAGACAGAGAGCAAGGCCGGGAGAGACAGGCATTGAGGGGTGGGCCCTGGGAGGGAGCAGAGAGCTGGGGAGACCAGGCAGAGGAAGGAGAGATGGCAAAGGAGAGCAAGAGAGGGAGCGAGGAGGAGGGGAAGGAGAGGGACAGCATCAACAGGCATAGAACAAGGCTGAGAAAATGCCAGGCCAGAGGAGCTGGTGAGGCTGGCAGGACATGGATGACTCGGAGCAGCTGGAGCTCCGGAGCCCAGATGGCACTGCGGCCAGTCCTGGGGCAGCCACGCCAGCCACGGTCACCCTGGGAGACGCCAGTTCTTGCCCACTGACCTTTCAGAGCCCAGCCCCTGCCTTGCACAACCTACCCGAGGACGCCCTCCCTCTTGCCTCCCTTCTGAACCGGGGCCTTAGAGTCCCTGCCCCCTCCTTCCCAGGGCCTTGCTCCCAAAACCACCTTCCCCAGGCTCCAGGAAACCATTTCTCTGTGGGTGGTCTTGGGAGTAGGAAGAGCACAGGACATGAGCCTTGGTCCTGTCCCTGCCTCTGTTCACCACACAGCCTCGTGCATCTTTCCTCCCTTCCTGCATCTGTGGAAAGGGCTGGGCTTGCCCCTCCAGCTCTGTGTTCTGAGCCAGCAGCAAACTGGCTACACAGACGGCTGACTCAGGACACGGCCTCTTCTCCCACCCACTCGGTCACTCCCTCACTTCCTCTCCTTTTCCCTCTCCCTTTTCCTTCCTTCCCTTCCTTCTCCCTCCCTTCCTCCCTTTCTCCCTCCCTCCCTCCCTTTCTCCCTCCCTCTCTTCCTTCCTTCTTCCCTTCCTTCCTTCTATCCTTCCCTTCCTCCCTTCATCTTCCTTTCCTGTCTTACTCTTTTCTCTTTCCCTTTTAACTCCATTATGCTCTCCCTTCTCTCCATTCCTTTCCCCCTCTCTCTCTTCCCTGCTCACTGAGTGCCCCCTTTGTGCCAACCCTGGGTTTGGCACTGATGCCTAAGAGGTGGGTCCCACAGGGTCCCTGGATCTGGTGGGCTCAGCCTAGGACAAGGTGCAGGTGTGGGGCAATCAGGGACAGATCAGACTGCAGCCTAAATGCCCCTGCCCCCGGCCAGCTTGTATCTCTCTGCCCAACCCCTACGTCCATACAGCTCTGCTTTGGGCAGTTCAACTCTGGACACTGACCCCAGGACGAACAGAGGCTGACATACCACACATTTCCCATGTTAGAGTTCGGGACGGCCAGAGAGCCCAGGGAAGGACAGAGACTTGCCCAAGGTAACACAAGCAATCACAGCCTGACTCACTTTCTATTTGGCGTTGGTCCATCCTGGGGGCGGGGCTGGAGACTCTATAAATCCCACATCTGGGGTGAGGGCAGACTCAGCCAGACCTTTGAAGGGAAAGTCTAGTGATGGCTAGTCAGAGTGAGGTCACCGATGGGACCCACGTGTTCAGGCCTTATCTCCCCTCCAGCCCTCCCCACCCAGCCCCTGGAGGCTTGGGAGAGGGGGGCGGCGGGAGAGGACTGCGGTGTGTCCATCCAGGCACTGAGCCCAGAAGTGATGAATTCGGAAAAAAGGAGCGTCAGGGGCCCCCACCCTGGCCACCTTAGGTCTGTTGTCACAGGTGAGGGAGGGGGGAGCTCTGGAAGGATCGAGCCTTAGGCTAGAGTGGTACCCGCCTGATGCAGCTCCGTGGCCTCAGGTAAGCCCAGACTGTCCAAAACTGAGTCCTTCCGACTTGCCAAGCCAGCCCCATGCGCCATAAGCCATTTCCTTGCGATCTGTCTCCCAATGTTCATCGCTTGTGGCTCTGCTTCTCTGATGGGCCCCTGACTGATGGGCCATCCACCTGGGACTGTGTGCACTAGGCCTTGTTCCTCCTATTCCCTCCCAAACACTTTTTCATATTGGCTTCAGAATAGTCTATCATGTTGATGCATCATAATTTACTAAGCCAATCCCCCCCTTGCTGGGTATTCAGGTTACTTCTAAACATCCATATCTATTTATATCTACATCTACATATATATCTACATCTACATCTACATCCATATCTATCTCTATCTCTATTTCTATTTCTATGTCTATATCTATCTATATTTTTGAAACTGTCATGAGTGTCATCACATAGTTTGAAAATTTTTTCAAAGAGTTACTCTCCAGCTGGGGTGGGGGAGGGGGCTGAGGCTGACCCGTGGACGGCCTCTCCCATAGCAGCCCAGCCTCAGCTTCTCTCCTCCCTCTCTCTATCCAAGAGCTCCCGCCAGCAGCTTCTCTGATGGGCCCCTGACTGATGGGCCATCCACCTGGGACTGTGTGCACTAGGCCTTGTTCCTCCTATTCCCTCCCAAACACTTTTTCATGTTGGCTGCAGAATAGTCTATCGTGTTGATGCATCATAATTTACTAAGCCAATCCCCTCCTTGCTGGGTATTCAGATTACTTTTAAACATCCATATCTATCTACATCTACATCTACATCTAAATCTACATCTATATCTACATCTACATCTACATCTACATGTATATCTATCTCTATCTCTATTTCTATTTCTATTTCTATCTATATTTTTTGAAACTGTCATGAGTGTCATCACATAGTTTGAAAATTTTTTCAAAGAGTTACTCTCCAGCTGGGGTGGGGGAGGGGGTTGAGGCTGACCCATGGACGGCCTCTCCCATAGCAGCCCAGCCTCAGCTTCTCTCCTCCCTCTCTCTATCCAAGAGCTCCCGCCAGCAGCGGAGGACCTGTGCCCGAGATCCAGGGCCCCCAGGGGTGGAGGCTGGACAAACACCCCAGGCTCCTGCTTCCCGGCTTTAAAGGCCTGGAGTATGTTCTGTACACCAGCTCAGAGGGTGCCCATGGCGGTGACCTGCCCATCGAGGCACTCTCTCTTGGGTTCTCTCCCTCCGTTTCCTGGGGTCACCTCCTGAATGAGGCACCGGCCCCTAAGTCCACGGCTCAGGCTCTGCTTCGGGAACCCCCTTTAGCACGGGAGTTGTGAACACTATCTCTCAAAGGCCCGGCACCACCAGTGGGAAAGGAGCCACAATTGGCTTATTTCTTCTCAGGTTCCCTTGAGTCCACTTCCCCCAGAGACCGCCTCAGCCTTCACGATGCAGTGTGGTAGGCAGAGCACAGGCTGTGGGGACAGGCAGCCACAGCACCAGCCAAGCAAGGCACTTTACCTCCAAAGCCTCAACTTCCTCATCGGGAGATGGCCAGCTGGGTTTCATACAGCCCCAGATCTAAAGGGAACTACGTACAGTCCAGCCACCTCCTTCCCACCCCGGGCCCTGCCCGCTTGGCACCTGCCTCCTCTCTGTGGCTGGCTGCGGAGAGCTGTGTCCAAAAGCCACATCCCTCACGCTTCCCTGTCCTCTAACCACCCCCACTCACTCCAAACCAGGAGCTGTGCTGGGGCCCGTGCACGGACGATGTCACGAATCCCCACAACGCTGGGAGGCAGGTGCCACGGTTACGCCCATTTCATAAATGAAGAAACTGAGGTGTAGACAAGAGGGGGCTTGCCTGTGTGGCTAGTCTGAGGCAGAGCCTGGTTTCGCGTCCAGATCTCTCTGGCTCTTAAGTGTCACATGACCCTGCTCTTCACCCTCGGGAGCCCTCTTGAGAGAAGAGGGGATTCCTTGGAGCTGACTCAGGGCCTGGGGCCAGGAAAAGCCACATCCCTGGGGCCTGCGGGGACGGAGAAAGTGACACCATGGAAGTTCCCACACAGCCTTGAGGTTCTAACCAGGGTGCTGCAGGCTTCATGGGCTGCCCTTCCTCGATGACACAGGCCCTCGTCTGGGGCAGCTCCCTGGGAGGCTGCGTGACATGTGGGGAATTGGGGAGAAGTGAGTGAATTCCCTCTGTGGGTCCGGAACCCGAGGTCATCTGGAGGCAGACATTCCTCAGAGGCTGAGGTGGACAGGAATCCAGGGCGAATTCCAAGGCTGCTTCTCCTGGGAGCCACCAGGAGGAACATGTCCTGGGAACGGCCTTTCTGAGTTCCAGAGCAGCGCTGTCCAATCCGGTACCATGCGAGCCACATACTATGTCCTATTTCCCCGGTAGCCACAGTATGAGAGTAAAAAACACACCAGGTGAACTTAATTTTGATAATATATTTCTTTAACCTAATATATCAGATCTGGCCGGTGCCTCTCCCCTCGCTCTGGTGGCTCGCTGGCAACCTTCGGTGTCTTTGGCACGTAGACGCATCATCTTAGCCTCTGCCTCCATCTTCACATGGCATTTCCCTGTGCAAGTCCAGGTCCAAATTCTCCCTTTATGTAAAGACGCCAGTCATGCTGGCTTAGGACCCACCCTAATGACCTCATTTTACCTTGACGACCTCGTAAACATCCAGACTCCAAGTAAGGTCATATTCTGAGGGGCTGCGGATCAGGGCTTCTTAGGCGTTTGTGGGAGACAAAACTCAACCACAACATGAGGTAATACAAACCCAGTGTGGCGGGAGGTTTGAGGATCCATGCACAACACTACCCAGGCTCTGCTCCCTGCCAGACTGCGAGGACCGTACAGCCCCGGAGACGGACCTGGCTGCACATGGAACCCCAGGGGAGCTGGTTTAACTGGCCTGGGGTGCAGCCCAGTGTGGGGGAGTTTTATAAGTTCCGAGCTGACCCTGATGCGAAGGTGGGATGAGGATCTTGGTACTAAATCGTGGATTCATGGACTCCACTGCCGCATCAGCAAACCCATGCTCAGCTGGCACGGCTGCCCCGGCCCCCCCCAAATCCAGGCTGCTCAGGGCGGGGCCTCTGCGGGCAGACAATGGAACAAAGAGGCTTTGTCCCAGCCCCGCACCCCAGGGTGGAGCCTGTGCCTGGGCTGCCCCTGAGCAGGAGGACAGGACCTTCCCAGGCTGTGGCTGTGGGAGGAGCAGGGATTACAAAATTACCGCTTTCCTGGGGATTGGGCCCAGGAAGTCCCTGCCTGAGGCCTGTGGTAGGGAAGGGGAGGGAGCTTTCGGGCCAAACCTAGAGGAGGTCAGAGAATGAGCTGGTGAAAAGGGAAGGAGGGGAGGGCCTGTACCCAGAAGGGGAGAGAGAAAGACTGTGGAGTAGAGTGTGGTGGCCTCTGAGGTCACACGTACGGGCATTCAAATCCTGACCTTGCCACCTACCAACAGTGGGATCTTTGGCAAGTGGAAAACTTTTCTAAGTCTCAGCTTCCACATCTGTAAAATGGGAATTGTAGACACAATGCCTAATCCGTGTGCGTGTGCGTGCGTGTGTGTGTGTGTGTGTGTGGCTGGGGTGGTATTGTGAGAATAGACATCAGAATTGGCCAGAACAGTGTCACCTCAGTTTCAATCTTCTCCGTCCAGGAACTGAATCACTCCCACAGCTCTGCCCCTCCCACCCTTGCTGGAGACATGGCCCTGGGGTCACACTTGCAGTTTCACACCTGTCTCCTTCCCATGACACCAAGGTTTATGCTCAGCCAACAGGAGGTCCTTCTGAGAACCGCAGCTGGGGGAGATAAGCATCTCTCCGGGTTCTCAAGAAGTGCCTCGCAGCCCTGAGCAGCACATCTGGGTGCAGCCACACCTGAAATGTGCTTGCACCTGAAAGGTGCTGGGAAGCGTGCAGCTGCGGGATGGACAGACGGAAGTGCAGCCTTTCCCGGCAGGGGCCACTCCACCCGTGGGCTGCTCACAGGAGACGAGTTCGCTGAGCAGCTCTGCTCGGCCCTTTACGTGCACCTCCTCACTGGCTCCTCGCAACAGCCTGATGGGGCGGCTGCTGTTACTCACGCCTGCTTTGCAGATGAGGAGACAGAGCTGGAAGGAGAGGAGCACTTGCCACAGCTTGTCCACACCGCAGGCCACTCCCCACCCCACCCCACCCCTCTGCAGGGCAGAGGGCTCCAGATCTCGTCTCGTCCCTGCAGGCCCAGCGAGGTGCCACCACATCTACCTGGCTTTGACTGTCCACCAGACTGGGAGCCCCTGGAAGGCAGGCACCAGGTCCTCAGCCCAGCACAGGGCCTGGCACAGACTAGGGCTCATTAAGTACACGAGTGAGTGAGTGAGTGAGTGAGTGAGTGAATGAATGAGAGAAAGCCAGGACCCCTGTCGTTCAGGGTCTGGTGGACACGCAGACAACATGTTCAGGGAGCAGAGGGCCTTGGGAAGCACTGCTCCCCCTCCTCATGCACAGGGACCTGCTCACCCAGCCTCCGGGCCCCGGGAGGTGAGGGCTGAGGCTGATAACAGAAGGGGCCTTGGAACTGTGGCAGAAAGTGTCCCTTTGTGCACTTTGTACGAGGAGGGAGCTGAGGCCCAGAAGG
>NW_005359225.1:1254575-1257966 GCF_000412655.1 Myotis brandtii
CTAACCTAACCGGTTTGGCTCAGTGGATAGAGCGTCGGCCTGCAGACTGAAAGGTCCCGGGTTCGATTCTGGTCAAGGGCATGTACCTTGGTTGCTGGCACATCCCCAGTAGGGGGTGTGTAGGAGGCAGCTGATCGATGTTTCTCTCTCAGATGTTTCTAACTCTCTATCCCTCTCCCTTCCTCTCTGTAAAAAATCAATAAAATATATTTTTTTAAAAATTACCCAGCTCAGAACTGAATCTTTCCAGCATTCTCTGCCCCTTACCCTCACCCTAATCCTCTTAAAAAAAAATCCTCACCCAAGGATATGTTTTTATTGATTTTTAGAGAAAGGGAGAAGAAGGGAGAGAACGAAATATCAATCAGTCGCCTCCCATACAAGACCCTACTAAGGATCAAACCTGCAATCTAGGTATGAGCCCTGACTAATTGAACCCATAACCGTTTGGTGTATGGGATGACGCTCCCACTAACTGAGCCACCCAGGCAGGGCTCACCCGAATCCTCCTGGACTCCTGCCCCTCGACCCCTGAGCAGAGGCGGGAAGGAGGGTCCCAGACCCATGCTCCAGGACTGGCTATGGCTCCCCGCCTCCCTGGCTCTGGATTGGGTTCCTCATAAGTGCCAGGAGCTAAATGCCTTTCCTGGTTTGCATTTATTCCATCCGCTAGTGAGGGGAGGATTCTTAACCTCATTCCACAGAAAAGGAGACGGGCTCGGAGAGCAACTCCCACAGTGTGTCAGGGCTGCATAACTCCCAAACCACGGCTGCCCCACTCCACCATCTGTTCGGGTTGTCTGCAGCAGACCCTGGCCCTAGGCCACTGCCCTCCATCCTTGAGCCAGACTCAGCCCTGCAACTTGGCCAGCTGCCTGGGCTGTTACCTGCACAAGCTTCCCACAGCCCTCCTGTCCCGTTACCATGAGGCTACCCACCACACACACCTGTAGGTGCCCCAGCTCACCTGGACATCGCTAGAGCCTGGGTACTGCTGGGTGCTCTGCTCCCCACTCCGGTGAGTAAACCTCAAAAAGGGAGTGGCTGCCCTAACCAGTTTGGCTCAGTGGATAGAGCATCAGCCTGCGGACTGAAGAGTCCCAGGTTCGATTCCAGTCAAGGGCGTGTACCTTGGTTGTGGGCACATACCCAGTAGGGGGTGTGCAGGAGGCAGCTGATCGATGTTTCTCTCTCATGGATGTTTCTAACTCTCTATCCCTCTCCCTTCCTCTCTGTAAAAAATCAAATAAAATAATTTTTTTAAAGGGGGGGAGTGGCCTTGTCTGCCTTTGTTGTGCTGTATCCACTATGCATGGCACCTGCTCAGGGCTCCGTGAACATCTGCATGAATAAGAATAAATGGCCCAGCCAGTGTGGCTCAGTGGTGGAGCACTGACCTATGCACCTGGAGGTCACTGGTTCGATTCCTGGTCAGGGCACATGCCCAGGTTGCGGGCTCAGTCCTCGGCGGGGGGTGTGCAGGAGGCAGCCGATCAATGTTGATGTTTCTCTATCATGGATGTTTCTGTCTCTCCCTCTCCTTTCCTCTCTCTCTAAAAATCAATAAAAACATATTTTAAAAAGAAAAGAATAAATGACTCAGTGAAACAGCCCTGGCACCTACAGCCAGCGCTGGCTGTGCAGGACCATGCCACCCAGAGCTGGAGCCAGGAAGCCCGAGCCGTGGCCAGGACAGTGTCTGCAGCTGGATTCCACATGTGGGGCAGAAAGGGAAGCCGGAAGCAGATTCAGAGGAAGGGGCAGGAGGCAGGGGGCTCTGGAAACCACGACCAGGAAGGATGGCTGGGGGAGGGGGAGTAGCCCGGAGTTATCCTAGAGGAGACTGCAGAGGGGTCTGCTCATTCTTCATTCATTCATTTGTTCAATAAGCGTTGCTGAGCAGCGTTCCCATGCCACGCTCTGTGCTGGATGCTGGGGCACAGATGAATCCACCCTACCCCTGTCCTGGAGAATCCCCCAGTGAGCGGGAGATGGACCTGGGCCAGACAAGAGCCTCCCACCGCACCCCATTGCTGTGAATGGGGTGGCCGACAGGCTACAGGGATCGGGCAGGGGGCACAGTGATGCCCTTGTGACTGAGCAGCCAGGTGGACGGTGATAGCACCACAGAAACGGGGAACATGAGAACACCCAGAAGAACATGGGGAGCCAAGAGAGGGTCTGTGGAAGTAAACCTCGGTATGTCCCCTCACCACGCGGGAGAAGTGGTGTCCTGCATTGGCTTTGTTTTCCAAACTGTGCTCCTGTCTTCCCTCCTCCCTGCCCCATGACATCTTCCTGGAAGGAAAATCCCTGGGGAGCCTGTTAAGCCTGCCTTCGGTCAAAGGATTTTGAGAAACCCAGGGCTGAGGTTACCTTTCTCCTTCTTTCAGCCCTACCGCGGCACCTCAGTTCCCGAGACCCGACCCAACCACACTATTCTTATAAACAACCTCAATGAGAAGATCCAGAAGGATGAGCTGAAGAAGTCCCTGTATGCTATCTTCTCCCAGTTTGGCCAGATCCTGGATATCCTGATGTCACGGAGCCTGAAGGTGAGGGGCCAAGCCCTTGTCATCTTCAAGGAGGTCAGCAGCGCCACCAACACCCTGCGTTCCACGACAAGCCCATGCGTATCCAGTACGCCAAGACCGACTCGCATATCGTTGCCAAGATGAAGGGCACTTTCGTGGAGCATGACCGTAAGCGGGAGAAGAGGAAGCCCAAGAGCCAGGAGACCCCAGCATGAGGGGCCAAGCCCTTGTCATCTTTAAGGAGGTCAGCAGCACCACCAACACCCTGCGTTCCATGCAGGGTCTCCCCTTCTAGGACAAGCCCATGCGTATCCAGTATGCCAAGACCGACTCGCATATCGTTGCCAAGATGAAGGGCACTTTCGTGGAGCATGACCGTAAGCGGGAGAAGAGGAAGCCCAAGAGCCAGGAGACCCCAGCTGCAAAGAAGGCCATGCAGGGCGGGGCAGCCACCCCTGTGGTGGGGGCCGTCCTGGGGCCTGTCCCGGGCCTGCCGCCGATGAGTCAGGCGCCCCGCATCATGCACCACAGGCCAGGCCAGCCTCCCTACATGCCACCCCCTGGCATGATCCCACCTCCAGGCCTCGCACCTGGCCAGATACCACCGGGAGCCATGCCCCCACAGCAGCTTATGCCAGGGCAGGTGCCACCTGCTCAGCCTCTTTCAGAAAACCCACCAAATCACATCTTGTTCCTCACCTCCTGCCAGAGGAGACCGATGAGCTCATGCTGTCCATGCTCTTTAATCAGTTCCCTGGCTTCAAGGAGGTTCGGCTGGTCCCAGGGCGGCACGACATCGCCTTTGTGGAGTTTGACATGCTTGCCCTTGGCTCAGCCCCCTGAAGGTAAGTCCCCCT
>NW_005359225.1:1258091-1296534 GCF_000412655.1 Myotis brandtii
GAGAGAGAGAGAGAGAGAGAGAGAGAGAGAGAGAGAGAGAGAGAGGGTCTGTGTGGGACATGTGGGATTTGAGATGCTGGTCAGGCATCCCGGGACAGACAGATGGGTCAGGTGATCCCCGAGGGCTCCAGGCCGGGGACAGAGCCCTGGAGACTGCCAGGGCAGAGATGGTTCCGCCGTCCCCTCGAAGCACCTGTGGGGAGCAGAGTTGACAATCCTGACTGAGAGGAAGCCCAGGCCACTTCCTCCCTCTGCTTGGATAACAGCTGGCCTCAAGCCTGAGGCAGCGGGACCTTCCTGCTCAGCAGCACAGCATACGAAGGAAATAACTTTATTAGCTCGTGGATGAAAACAGGAAACGAATGCTGTGACTCGGGCACCGGCCGAGTTTCACTCACATCTAGTTTCTAGGAAACAGTTCATGTGGCCCCAGACTAGGTTGGGGTTTTCTCAGCGAAGTCTTTCTGGAAACGCCATGCTTTTCTCAGGAAAAACCATGTCCTGTTGGCCCCCCAGGCTAAGGGGTAATAGTGAGAAGAGGCCCCACTACTCTATCCTATCCCCTGACCCAGCAGGCCTCTAAGAGACCAAGGGTTGACAACGGCTGATTTCCTAAGCACCTACTATGTGCTATAGGTAGAAATAAATTGAATACATCAGTAATCACAATAACAGGAAGAAGATTGTTAAAGTAAGCAAAAACTTTAGCTCAAAGAGCACAGAAGAGTTGAAAGTCAAAAGATGGGACAGACAAATATTAACCAAAAGGAATCTGGAATAGCCAGATTAATATATCTATCAATGAACTGCTCTTTATTAACAGATTAAAGAAGAAAAAATAGAATTGTTTCAATAAATATATAGAAAACGTAACATTCAACATATCCACCCATGGTTAAAAATATAACTCTTAGCAAATTAGTAATATAAACAAACATTCTAAACCTCATATCTACCAAAACAAAAATCTGAAATGTTAGAAATATTTATTTTAATAACAGGAATAGGATAAGGATGCCTACTGTTGCCATTTCTATTCAACACTGTACTAGTGACTCCAGAACATTCAATGAGACAAAAGAGAAATAAACTTGCCCTAGCCTGTTTGGCTCAGTGGATAGAGCGTCCACCTATGGACTGAAGGGTCCCCGGTTCAATTCCAATTCCGGTCAAGGGCACATGCCCAGGTTGTGGGCTCCATCCCCAGTAGGGGCAAGGCATTGAGGCAGCCTATCAATGATTCTCTAATCATTGATGTTTCTATCTCTCTCTCTCCCTCTCCCTTCCTCTCTGAAATCAATAAAAAATATATATTTAAAAAGAGAGAGAAATAAACTTATAAGGACTGAAAAGGGAGAAACAAAACTGTTATGATTTGTATTATGATTTAATGTACTTTTTACATATAAAAGCAAAATAATCTACAAACTATTAGACTTTAGAGAGTTTAGCAATTTGTCTGATGTAAAATCAGCATGCAAAAGCCAAAACTGTACTTTTAAAAGGATGTAATTTGTGCTAGCAACATGCAAAAGCCAATTGCACTTCTATATACCACCATCTTCCCATTTTTTCTCTGTTAGAAAACTGTACTTTTAAAAGGATGTAATTTGTGCTAGCAATAAAAATACACAATATATTTTAATAAGTCTAACAAAAGAGGCGCAATGTTGATAATAAAACATCAGTGGAAGGCATTAGAGGAGACCTAAAGGAACAGAGAGGTCCACCACCCTCATGAACAGGAAGGCTCACTATCCTGAAGACGCCAATTCCCCCCAAATGGGTCTGAAGGCCCGTGCAATCTCAGACAAAATTCCCAGTGACCTTTCTCACTGGGAAGCACTCAGTTGGGTTTGTTCTCTCCCGTTTCCTCGTGATTAGATTCATATGGAAGGAAAAGGTCCAAGACAGGCTCCCATGGACCAAAGACGGGATCATTTGAAAATCAACCACAATAATGACAAATAGATTTAAAGCATAAAAAGGGGGTAAGTTCATCATAATAATTTAAACACCCTTATTGATCACATTTAGAGGACACTAGGAAACGAACTCATTATTCTGAAAACGGGCAAGTCAAAGGAAAGACTCAGACATTTGTCCTGACTTGCTAATTAAATTGTGCCTCGATAAAATGAACCGGGGTAGTTGATGCAAAGGAAGTTATTGTTTTGAATAAAGGAATTCTAGCTAATAAACAAAGAATAGAATTAGAATATCACCATTTTACATTTCCTTAGAGATGCCTGATTACAGGAGAGGGACAGGAAATGCCCAAGAACATCTTGTTATGCCAGAAAGTAAGGAAGTCGTCAAAGAATGATGGGGGCTTTGCAAAAGGACACAGGAGCCAGCTTGAAGGGACTCACACTGAATAAAACAAAACCATAAGTTCATGCTGATATAAACAAACACCTGAATGGAAAGTTTGATGAGGAATGGTCTATTTGCATCATTTCAGAGGCTCTCTCTATAAAATCACAAAGGAGAAGAGAAGAACTTCACGCGGAGAGGACTGGCAGACATCACCTTTACCATCGCCAGCAATGGGGCAGATCAAAACCAACCACCACCCGAGGGTGCGGCAAGACAAGCACAGGGTCGCTCCCGTGATATTCCTGCGAAAGACGGGTCATCGCGACGAAACGCCAGACAGACTCGAAATGAGGGAGAGCTACGAACTAACTTCCACATTCTTAAACCTTAAAAAGTCAAGTAAGGTGGTGGGCACACAATGCAATATACAGATGATGTATTACAGAACCATACACTTGAAACCGATATAATCTTATTAACCAATGTCACCCCAATACATTTCATTAAAAATATTTTTCAAGTTAAAGTGGATAAACTTTTCCAGACTGAGGCATCTCAAGAGCCATAACTAGATACGGTACGTGTGTCTGAAGTTGGAACCTGAGGCTATAAAAGACATTATTAGGACAATTGCCCCCTTGAATGCGGTCCAAGGAGTAGATGATAGCAATGACTCTCTGTTAACCTGCTGGTTTGGATGGTCGTTCTGTAGTTACAGAGAAGACAGCCCTTGTTTGTAGGAAATGTTACCGATTCGGGGGTGATGGGAAACGGGGGCCACAACTCACTCTCAGAAGGTTCACAGGAAGGAGGGTTCTGTGTAATGTACTTGCAACTTTTCGCGTTTGTGATTGTTTCGAAATTAAGAAGAATTTTAAGAAACAATCAAAGGCAATGTCTGCACCTTGTTTTGGATCCTTATTCAAGCAAACGCATTAAAAAGACAACCAGGGAAACATAACGCATTGGGTATTTGATTATATGAGAAAAACATTCACTTTTTGAGGTGTGAGGGTCTTCGTCTCTTGGAGAGTGATCACAGAGACCTCGAGGCTTGTTGTGAGGCTCAGATGGAACGGTGTTTATGGAAGTGTCTGGAATGTACCAGGCATGCTTGGCTCTCAGTAAACATTAGTGTCCTCCCGTTTCTAAGGGCTTCTCAGGGAGAGGGGAAGCCCAGCCCTGCTACCCAGGAACACGGACGCCCCTTGAGGGCAGGGTTGTGTCATAGACTTCATTTCTCCGCGGTGGTCCCTGCAGCTGTCCCATCAGCAGCACCATGTCTGACGTGACTGACCCCTGGGCAAGGACAGCCCGACACCAAGAGAAAGCCAGGCACCGCTGGGAAAGCCGTGGGAGTCTCCTCGCTCATGTCATGAAGCGAAGTCTTGACCCTCAAGAAAGGAACGAAAAGGACAGAAACAGAACTTCTCAGTGGGGGGGGCCGGGCATGTTCTTGTTCCCGTTCCCCCTCTTTGGAGTCTGGCCCCATTGAGATTTGGAAATGTTTATTTATTATTTATTTTTTTTGGTGGGAAAACAGAGTAAGATGAAATATTTCCTTGTGTCTGGAGAGCTATTTTGAGCCAGGCCAGCCGGGTGATGCTCCTGGTGATGGACGCTGGCTGACCCAGGCTGGACCCGGCCTTCCGGCCTCTCTCCCTCCCAGGCCCCATAGTCCTGGCAGCAACGCAGCCTGCGGGAGCCTGGTTCCACCCCCAGCCAGTGACTCATCCAGGGTGATCTGGGGAAGCCTTTGGTGTTCCTGAGACCTTATCTGCCAAAGGGGAGGCTCGGGCTGTCGCCGTCTGGGATTCTGACAGGGCCCCTCAAACTGTGGATACAAACGTGCTGTAAAGATATTGAGGGTCTAGACCAGTGGTCGGCAAACTCATTAGTCAACAGAGCCAAATATCAACAGTACAACGATTGGAATTTCTTTTGAGAGCCAAATTTTTTAAACTTAAACTATATATATAGGTAGGTACATTGTTATTAACTTAATTAGGGTACTCCTAAGGCTTAGGAAGAGCCACACTCAAGGGGCCAAAGAGCCGCATGTGGCTCGCGAGCCGCAGTTTGCCGACCACTGGAAACCACAGAACTTCCACACAGCCTGTCCAGCTCAAGATCCCAGAGGTGGACGGGACCTCACGGGAGGTTCCTCGGACCCCCATAAGCCTCCTCCCATCAAGCCGTGCCCCTTCTCTCCATCTCCTCTCAGTGGCCAAACTGTACCTCTGGACAATCTGATTTGGCCCAACACTTGCCTAATTCTCTATCAGACTCCCACTCCTCCTCCAAAGAAGTCTAGTTGCACCTGAGGGCTGCAGGCCCCGCCTGAGCTGGACACCCCCTCATCTGCTCACCCAGCCCACTCTTTCTTTGTGCTCTGAAGCCAGGCTGGCCTCTGTCTGCTCCTCAAATCGCTGACGAGTCACCCAGGAGTTTCACAGGCTTCGTCTTAGTTCATCCTCACCATGACCTTCAAGGCAAGTGTTCCTTCCAGGGCGAAGGGTTGGGTGGAAGTGATGTTTGCAAATGTGTCTGCCTCACAATAGAACCTTAATAAATGTTGGTTTTCTTCCTTCCTTATGAACACACACCCTCTTTTCTTTTCAAAACCCCAATGGCATCCACATAAATCTCACTCCAGCAGCTGCTGCTGTCGGGTGGGTGTGAGGGGGGAGGGGCAGGAAGCCCAGGGGCCCACGCCAGCCAGTGGGCCCGGCCCCCAGCTGGGAGGCTCTTGGGAGCCCTGCTCTCTCCTGCTCCCCTGGCTGTGCTGAGGGGCTGGGTAACTGTGCAATGAGCTCTCTGCATCCCCAATGGAGATGGGGCTCTGTCTCCTGCAAATTGGAGGAGGGTGCTCCTGAGCAAGTCCCAGCAGGAGGAAGGAGCTACCTGAGAACTCTGGATCCTGAAGGTGGAGCAGGAGCAGGGAGGGGGGGGGGCGGGGAAGGGAATCCCAGAGGAGGAGATTTTACCCCCAAGGAGGAGTTTTGAGACCCTCTGGACAGCCCTGGGGAGGGGGTTTGCTGGGATGAGGAAAAGGAGGCATCCCAGAGCCTAGCAGCCTACAAGGGCCAGACCTGGAAGCCCTTAGGGCTCCTCCAGGCCCTTGTCATTGTTTTTTTTTTTTCTTTTTTTAAAAATATATTTTATTGATTTTTTACAGAGAGGAAAGGAGAGGGATAGAGAGTTAGAAACATTGATGAGAGAGAAACATCGATCAGCTGCCTCCTACACACCTCCTACTGGGGATGTGCCCACAACCAAGGTACATGCCCTTGACCGGAATCGAACCTGGGACCCTTCAGTCCGAAGGCCGACGCTCTATCCACTGAGCCAAACTGGTTAGGGCTCCTCCAGGCCCTTGTTCTTAAAATATGGTCCCAGAGCCAGCAGCATCCGAAAAGTCTGGAAGCTTGTCAGAACGCAGAGCCTCAGGCCCTGTCCCAGACCTGCTAACTCAGAATCCGCCTACTAACAAGGCCCCGTGGTTCATGAGCACGTGAAAATCCGAGAAGTGCCGAGTGTGGCAACGTCAGGGACCAACCAAGGCCCCAAAGGGAGGGACTGCCCAGTTTCTCCCAGTGAGTCAGCGGCGGCACTGAACCAGGGTCCAGCACTCCCAGCACCATCCTCAGACTAGCGCTGCCTCATCCTGGGCCTCCACTCAGGAAGCTGTCCTCCCTCTCTGGGTGTATTTAGGACAGAAAGGACTGAAGCTGGGGCAGAAGGGCCCTGTTGGGGGGCAGGGGCCTGGAATCCGTTCCGGCTCTGTTACCAGTGGAGGTGTAAGCTGTGCTCCGGGGGGCCCCAGCTTCCCTGCAGTTCTCTGAGGTGGACTGGGGTGGACAGTACAAACAACCACATTCGCTTTCCACACAGCTGCCTGGAGAGGCGGGCAGGCCAAGAAATCTCACCCTTGTTCTACTTATGGGGAAACTGAGGCCTGTTAGACAGTAGCCTACCCGAGGCTGCCATCCCCCACTGCCCTTCACCGTTCCCTCCACCCAGCCTCCCTCTCTAGTGGTTCTCTGCGCTCCTGTCAGTTATCAGAGGCCCTGGCTCGGCTGACAGCCAGCATGTCTGCTGCTGCTGCTTGGATGTCCACATTCCTGGGCAGTGACAGGGAACACACCCCGGGCCCAGGCTGGGGGCACCCAGAGGGGTTCCGCTTGGCTGCAACCCCTGGGGCCTGGCTGTCTGGAGAGTGTCAGGAAGCAAAGAACTTTCCTTCTCACTGATGGGGGCAGGGGAGATGCTTCTAGAAGCTGATGTTGCCAGAGCTGAGCAGGGTACAGACTCCAGCCGGCCCTGAGGCAAAGCCTAGCGAGTCCTGTGGACTGGGGGGCAGGGAGTGTGAGAGGGGCAGGGACACGCTCAGGGGCAGTGGCTAATCAGAGGAAAACTAAGCAGCAAGACTGAAAGACCTCAGGTTACAAAGTCAGAGCTGCCTGGATTGTTGTCCAAGCTCTGACGTTTCTTAGCTGTGTGACTGGGGCAAGTCATCTTCCATCTCTGACCTTCAGTTTCTTCATCTATAAAGTATTAGCACAGCCTGGCACATGTGCAGTCAGCTTGCAGGGTAACCCTGGTGAAGCCAGGGACACTCGTGGTTCAGTCTCAGAGCGGCATTGCATTTAAGAAGTGACCTCCACAGACAAGGCCGTAGAACAACCCATCTGTACCTGATGTCCTTGATGAGAAAGGTGAACCCAGAGTCCATGCAGAGCTCTCAGGAGCCACTTCCTCCTCCGAGCCACCTCCACCCTGTGCCTGGTGTGGCTTCCCTCTCCTCCAACACCCTGAAAACTCCTCCAACCCCCAAACTATTCAGCTTTTCCTCATCTTCCCTCCTCCCCTGCACTTTAGTACGTGCATCAACTTCGTCCTTCGTCCAGCAATGGGGAAAATGAGGGGGAAACTGCAGGGTATCTCACAGGATTCCCTTTGTCAGGACGGGGACCCTGCATAGTGACCTGTGTCCATCCCAGTAAGAACTCTTTTTAAAGCTGTGGCAGGACAAAATGATTAACTTACGGGTATCCAAAGGCTTCTCCTAAGCCCTGCCCACTAACAAGACTCTGCCTTTCTCCTTCAGTTCCTTCCCATCCTCACCCCTAGGGAGGGTCTTGCACTGCCAGGTAGAATCTTTTCCTTTGGAGAATGGAGTGGGAGGGTATGCAGAGAAGAACGGGGTCAAAGGGCAGCAGGGAAGGGGACAGATTTGGCAAAAGCGATTTATTTTATTAAGAATGCAGGAGGGAGTTTTCACTGCCACCCAAGATGTAGAACGCTAGAAACAGTGTTGCTCCCATCCTCACAAAAAAGGGCCAGGAAAACTACAAACCAGATTTTGTACCCATCAGAGATCTGAGGTTGGAGGACAGTTAAGTACCCTGAGTCCCCAGGAGGGACAGGCGTCTCCAAAGAGAGACAAAACCAGGGTTGGGTCACCTGTGACAGAGCCCAGGAGGAAGAGGCACCGGCCACCGTTCACACCGACAAGAAGAAAACAGCGAGGAGTTTAATAACTGCCCACAGCCAAGTGTTGCCTAGCATGACAGTGTAGAGCCCCAGACTCGGTAGAGTTTTAACATTTTAGGTTCTCTTTCATGCACCTCTACCAGGTAGCCATGAGAAAGATGGGAAGAAGGGTGAGAGACTATTGGGAGTCACCGCCAGGAGTTCAGATATGCAGGAAGGTTCAGCAACTGCTGGGGGAAAGGCACACAGTCCTGCCAGCCTGCCAAGACCCTTCTCATAGGGAACAAACCCTTAAGCCACGTGGGCAGAGCATCAGGCCTTATTGTCCCCAAGGGCGCAGGCAAAACCCCACTGCTTGATGACAGAAGGATAAAAGAAAAATATCTCTACTCTGGTAGAGAACAAGAAACTGTCCCAGGCCTAACAGACTAAACTAAGATGACTAGAGGGCTCTTTCCACTGGAAGAGGGAAGGAGATCCCATCTGGTGCAAGGTGCACCACAGATAGAAGGCAGACACTGGCTTCCCTGGGAAGGAGGGGCAGGAACGCTGCAAAGTGCCCAGCTGTGAGGGCCAGGCCCAGTGCTAGCCTAAGACCATGGCTGGACCACAACAGAAAGAATGCCTCCCTGCGCCTTTGGTGAGTCTCACAAGCACTGAGTCATCAGCAACACCAGTCTACCACTGGGAGGGGGAGCAAGAATGTGGACGGGGAGTCCTTCTGCGGGGAAGGAGTAAGAGGATGGTTAACGGAAGAGAAGAAATTCCTGAGAAAAATCCCCCAGAATCCTAGTTCCAATCCTAAGCACAAGGCAACTCTAGAGGAACTTGAAACCTATGATGTACTGAAGGTGACCATGATAACGACAAAAACCCAAACCCAGTTCAACTCCCAATTCAATCCCACACACTAAAGGTTTGACAGAACCGGAGATATGCCTATTTTCAGGTGTAAATTTTATTTACTTCAGTCTCTACTGTTCTACAGATAATGTCTGATATTCAATAAAAAATACAAGAGACGTCAAAAAAAGCAAGAAACAAATGGCCCATTGTCAGAGACAAAGCAATCAATAAAACCAGAATCAGAAATAATCCAGATGTTGAAACTATCAGAAGGGGACTTTAAAACAACTAAAAGCGATATGTTTTAGAATCTAGTGGAAAAGATGGATAATATCAAAAGCAGATGGAGTTTCAACAAAGAGATGAAAGTATAAGACTGAGTCTAATGGACATCCTAGAAATAAAAATCACAGTACCAAAAATAAAGAATTCCTTCGATGGCTCATTGGTAGACTCTCTGACAGACTCCTCACTATGAGCTCCAGCACTGGGCAGCTGCCCAAAAGGTCTAGAGACATGTTTGTTGGGGTGGGAGGGAGCGATTGAATCATCTGGCTTTGGAGTGAGGGCTGGAGGGACACCTTTCTCCCAGACAGAAGAGCTGGCAGAAGCTATTGTTCCTTTGCTGAGCCCTTCCCCAGCAGGCACAGGCAGGTGCCATATTTGAGTCTAGATCAGCCTGGCTAACACTGGTCACCCCACTCTGATGATTCCCTGAGACCCTACCCCACTCAATTTGGGGGCCCACCCAAGCAGCTTCTAGTGCAGGGGTGGGCAAACTTTTTGACTCGAGGGCCACAATGAGTTCTTAAACTGGACCGGAGGGCCGGAACAAAAGCATGGATGGAGTGTTTGTGTGAACTAATATAAATTCAAAGTAAACATCATTACATAAAAGGGTACGGTCTTTTTTTTTTTTTAGTTTTATTCATTTCAAACGGGCCGGATCCGGCCCACAGGCCGTAGTTTGCCCACGGCTGTTCTAGTGGCTTTTCCATACAAATGGCCCATTTTGATTCCTAAATTATCTCAAAGGTCTACAAACCCCAAATAACCAGCATCTGAACTTGGCTGTACATGGCCCCAGGCCCAGCGCTAGTGGCAGCCAGACTCACTTTGAAGCTTGGCCTCTCCCAGGCACTTCCAAGCCCAGCACAAGTAGCAGCCATCTTCAGATTGCTTTGTAGCTCATGCTAGGTGGTCACAGGCAGGGCACAGATGGCAGAGGACCTTGGCCTGCATCTCCTGGAAGGCCCCAGTGCCAGCACACCTGGTGGCCAGTTTCAGACCATGTTGGAGCATCGCCCAACCACCTCACAAGCAACACACTCAGGGAGAAGACTAGGCAGGCACCAGAACCCCACTGAAGCAAGTTTTGCTCCTTGTGGTCAGCCCCTGCAGAGCAACTCTTCTGCTATAGTCATGGCTGGTTCTCATAGCCAATCAGCCTGGAGGTCAATCCATCCCACTGATGTGCCAACAGCAATCAAGGCTCAATCTAGGAGGGCATACACAACCCACATGGGGGGTTACACCTGGAACTCCTGGCTCTGGTAATTAGGGAGGCTGTGCTACTGGGCCCTATAAGAAATCTACTACATAAGGCCAACCTACCAAGACTGGAAGACATGGCATATCTACCTAATACATAAAAACAAACACAGAAAGGCAGCCAAAATAGGAAGACCAAAGAATAAGTACCAAATGAAAGAACAGGAGAAATCTCCAGAAAAAGAACTAAATGAAATGGAGGCAAGCAAACTACCAGATACAGAGCTCAAAACAATAGTTATAAGGATGCTCAAGGAACTTAATGAGAATTTCAACAGCATAAAAAAGGACATAGAAGCCATTAAAAAGAACCAGTCAAAAATAAAGAATACACTCGAAGGCATTAACAGTAGATTAAATAAAGCAGAGGATCAAATTAGTAATTTGAAAGATGAGGTAGCAGGAAAACAATCAGAACAATAACAACAACAACAAAAAATTTTTAAAAGTTTAAATGACCGCTAGGACAATATCAAGTGTAATAATATCTAAATCATAGGGTTTCAGAAGGAGAAGAGAGAGAGAGCAAGGAATTGAAAATTTATTTGAGAAAACAATGACTAAAAACTTCCCTAACCTGGTGAAGGAAATAGACACACACAAGTCCAGGAAGTACAGAGAGTCCCAAATAAGATGAACCCAAAGAGGCCCACACCAAGACACATCATAATTAAAATAGCAAAGGTTAAAGACAAGAGAGAATCTTAAAAGCAGAAAGAGAAAGACAGTTAGTTACCTACAAGGGAGTTCCCATAAGACTGTCAACTGATTTCTCAACAGAAACTTTGCAAGCCAGAAAGGATTGGTACAAAATATTCAAAATAATAAAAAGCAAGGACTGCTCAGCAAAGCTATCATTTATTTAAAATTAAAAGACAGATAAAGTGCTTCCAGGACAAGTAAAGCTAAAGAAGCTCATCACCACCAAGCCAGTATTACAAGAAATGTTAGAGTTATCTTTAAGAAGAAGAAAAAAAGTCAAAATATGAATAATTAAATGGCAATAATTACATATAAACAATTACTAGAAATTTAAATGGATTAAATGCTCCAATCAAAATACATAAGGTGTTATGCTGTACACCTGAAACTAATACAAATAATACTGAATGTGAACTAATTTTAAAAAATCAAAAATTTAACAAATTATTTAAAAAGACATAGTGTGGATGAATGGATAAGAAAAACAAGACCATTACATATGCCGCCTACAAGAGACTCACTTCAAATTGAAAGACACACATAGACTGAAAGTAAAGGGTCGGAAAAATATATTTTATGAAAATAAAAGCTGGGACACCAATATCTATACCAGACAAAGGCTATAACAAGAGACAAAGAAGGACCCAGCAATTCCACTTCTGGGTATTTATCCAAAGAAACCCTAAATTGAAAAGACATATGCACTCACATGTTCATTGCAGCATTATTTACAATAGCCAAGATATGGAAAAAACTTAAGTGTCCATCAGTAGATAAATGGATAAGGAAGAAGTGGTGCATATACACAATGGAATATGACTCAGCCATAAAAAGAATGAAATCTTGCCGCCTGCAATAACATGGATGGACCTAGAGGGTATTGTGCTCAGTGAAATAAGTCAGACAGAGAAAGACAAAATGCCACATGATTTTACTTATATGTAGAATCTTAAGAGCAAAATAAAGAAACAAGCAGAATAGAAACAGACTTATGATATATTTTGACGGTTGCCAGATGGGAGGGATGTTGGGGAGATGGGTGAAAAAAGTGAAGGTATTAAGAAATACAAATTGGGCCCTGGCAAGTGTGGCTCAGTTAGTTGAGTATTGCTCGTCCCATACACTGAGAGTTTGCCGGTTCAATGCCCAGGTTATGGGTTTGGTCTCTAGTCAGAGTGCCTATGGGAGGCTACCGATTGATGTTTCTCTCACATTGATGCTTCTCTCTCTCTCTCTAAAATCAATAAAAACATATTTTTAAACAATAAGTACACATTGGCAGTTACAGAATAGTCATAGGGATCTAAAGTATAGCATAGAAAACATAGTCAATAATATTGCAATAACTATGTATGGTGTCAGATGGGTGCTAGTTTTATTGGGGCAATCATTTCATAAGTTATAAATGTCTACTCACTGGGTTGCATATCTGAAACTAATATAATATTGTTTGGCAATTGTAATTGGAAAATAAAAATTATATAAGAAATATATAACCTCAATAATAATTATATGGTTAAAATATATCATTAAATGACATAATATTCTATAATAAACAATGGTATTTACCATTAAAAAGCCCACACATGAACCCACAGATCTAAGAAGTTAAGAGAAAATTAAGAAGAATAAATATAAAACAAAACAGAGACCCTAGATACATCATATTCAAAACTAAATATAAAGAGAAAATCTTGAAGAACACCAGAAGGGGTAAATACAAATTACTTAGAGGCACAAAGATTAGAATTACAGCAGACTTCTTATAAGAAACTATGCAAGCCAGAAGGCAATTAAGAAATACCTTCAAAGCACTGAAATAGAAAACAATAACTGTTATCCAGAAGTCTTGCCAGTAAAAAATATATTTCAAAAATGAAGTCAAAATAAAGACTTTTTCACACAAATAAAAGCTGAGACATTATTCCAGAAGACCTGCGATATAAGAAATGTTCAAAGAAGTTCAAGTACAAGGAATATGATACCAGAAAAAAAATTAGATAAACACAAAGAAATGAGTACTTTGAAATATTTTAAAAATAAAAGTAAGTAGACATTTTTTTGAATTGCTCTAAAAATAATTGACTGTCTACCACAAACATAATAATAATGGATTGTGGGGTTTGTGATATAAATAAAAGCAAAATGTATGATAATAATAGCACAAAGTATGGGCAAGAGGAATTGAAAGAATCCTATATAATAAAAGCCTAATATGCAAATTTTCCCCTTGGGTGGTCGTTACACCAGGAGACCGGGAGTTTGACTGCTCACTATGACGTGCGCTGACCACCAGGGGGTGGCACAGAACATGGTGGGCATCAGTGATGCAGTGCTGGCAGCAGGCGGCAGTGGAGGTGCTGCCAGCCCCAGTGGGCCCTGATGAGAGCAGGGCCATGGAAGGATGGTGGAGCAGGTGAGCAGGTGGTGCCAGGCCAAGGCAGGTGTGAGCGGGGGCCGATTGCCCTGCCAATTGCCCTGCAGATGGCGACCAGTGGTGGTAGCAGGAGGGCGGGGCCACCACCCAGCCGGCAAGGCTGAGAGGCTGGGAGGCCGGGGGCACGAGCTGGGGCCCGATCTCCGCAGGCCACCCTAAGGGACCCCACCCATGCACGAATTCATGCACTGGGCCTCTAGTACCATTATAAAGTTCTTACACCTTAGGTGAAATTGCGTAATATTATTTAAGCGTAGGCCGTGAAAAATTAAAGTGCATATTTTTAAAATCTAGGAAAATCACTAAAGGTTTTAATTTTAAAAACAAGTGTAATAATAATAGAGTTGAAATTGAATTTTAAAAAACACTAAATCCAAATGAAGGCAGAAAAAGGAGAAGTGAAACAAAGAAAAGATGGGACAAACAGAAAACTACTAACAAGATGGTAGATTTAAATTCAACTATATCATTATATACTAGAGGCCCGGTGCACAAATTTGTGCACGGGTGGGGTCCTTTGGCCTGGCTGGCGATCAAGGCCTATCAGGGAGCCGACAGGCTGTGGGGAGGGACCTCGGGAGGTTGGCCGGCCGCAGGAGGTTGGCTGTGGGAGCGCACTGACCACCAGGGGGCAGCTCCTGCATCTGGTCATTCAGTCATAATAGTTGCTTAGGCTTTTATATATATAGATAATACTAGAGGCCCAGTGCATGACATCCATGCATTGGAGGGGGGGCGGTCCTTTAGCCCGACCTGTGCCCTGTCACAGTCCGGGACCCCTCAGGGGATATCTACCTGCTGGCTTAGGCCCACTCCTGCTCCGTGAGCCCAGCTTCTGGCTGAGTGGCACTCCCCCTGTGGGAGCACACTGACCACCAGGGGGCAGCTCCTGCGTTGAGCGTCAGTGCACATCATAGCGACTGGTATTTCCACCATTCGGTCGATTTGCATATTAGCCTTTTATTATATAGGATATTACATTAAATATTGATGTTCTTTATACACCAATTAGAAGACAGAAATTGTCAGATTACATTAAAAAAGCAAGACAGTAACACATTGTCTACAAGAAACCTACTCTAAATGTAAAGATATTGACAGGTTAAAAGAAAAAGAATGGAAAAGAGTGTACCATGAAAGCATTAATCAAAAGAAAGATGGAGTAGTCATATTAATATCAGACAAAGCAGATTTCTGATCAAGGCAATAATCTGCAGCAATAATCTTCATGACTCTCACAACATAATGTTGAGCAAAAGAAGCCAGGTACAGACATGTATATACTGTATGATTCCATTCTTATAAGGTACAAAAGCAGGCAAAACTATGTTGTTAGAAATCAAGTTAGTAATTAACTTTTGGCAAGGGGTGGTAATGACTGGCAGGAGCACAAGCTGGATTTCAAGGTACTGACAATCTTCTCTTTCTTGGTCTGAGTTCTGCTTACATGGAGGTGTTCAGTTTGTGAAAATTTATTGAATCAACATGTTTGAAAGGTACAGTGTCTTGCATTATATTATACTGAAGAAAAAGGGTTGTGTGTTTTTTTAAAATAGCATTAAAATACACAACAATAGCATATAAGTCAGGAGTGAAAGGTACATATATTCTAAGGTACTTTTATTATTCAAAAAGAGGATAAACATATTAACTACATTGAGTTTTGGTAAATTCAGGATGATCTTTTAATTTCTAAAGAAATCACTAAAAAGATAAAAATAGAGTGTATATCTTTCAGACTAATAGAGGGGGGAACGAAATGGAACCAAATAAGTTGAGTAAAAGGGAGAAAGACAAAAATAATGGAATAAACAGAGTTTAAATAAATGATATAAATTCAATATATGTGTTTAAATTAAGTATAAATAGAGTAAATGATATAGTTCAAGCACAGAGATTTTCTGTTCACCAAAAGGCATTTTAAAGAGTGAAGGCAGGTGACATTAAACTGTATATAGAGAACCTCAAAGATTCCACCAAAAAACTACTAGAACTGATAAATGAATTAAGTAAAATAGCAGGACACAAAATAAATGTCCAGAAATCAGTTGTATTTTTATACACCAATAAAGAACTATCAAGAAAGGGAAACTAAGAAAACAATCCCATTTACAACTGCATAAAAAAATACCTAGAAATAAATTTAACCAAGGATGTAAAAGACCTGTACTCAGAAAATTATAAGACACTGAAGAAAGAAATGGAAGAAGATACAAATAAGTGGAAGCATATACAGTGTTCATGGATAGGAAGAATTAACATAATTAAAATATCCATACTATTGCCCTGGCGGGTGGTTCAGTTAGTTGGAGCATCGTCCTGTGCACCAAAAGGTTGTGGGTTAGATTCCAAATCAGGGCCCACACCTAGGTTGCTAGTTTGATCCCTGGTTGGGGTGGGTATGAGAGGCAACCAATCAATGTTTCTCTCTCTCTCTCTCTCTCTCTCTCCCTCCCTCACTCCCTCCCTCCCTCCCTCTCTAATGAATAAATATACCCTCAGACGAGTATAAAAAAATTAAAATGTCCATACTACCCACAGTAATCAATACAGCATGGTACTGGCATAAAAACAGACATATAGATCGATGGAACAGAATAGAGAGCCCAGAAATAAACCCATGCCTTACGGTCAATTCATTTTTGACAAAGGAGGCATGAACATACAATGGGGTAAAGACAGTCTATTCAATAAATGGTGTTGGGAAAAGAGGACAAAAATGCAAAAGAAAAGAAACTAGATCACCTTCTTACACCATACACTAAAATAAACTAAAAATGGATTAAAAATGTAAGCCCAGCTGGTGGGGCTCAGTGGTTGAGCATCAATCCATGAACCAGGAGGTCACCAGGGCACATGCCGGGTTGCAGGCTCAATCCCCAGTAGGGAAAGTGCAAGAGGCAGCCAATTGATGTTTCTTTCTTTTCGGTGGATCCACTATTTAGTCTAAACAACATCAGGCAACATCATCTAAGGGTGGAGATTTGAGGAGATGTTATTCTCAGTCGGGCTGTCCTAAGTGAGACTTCATAGACCCCATGTGCTATAGCTGTACAGCTCAACCTCTCATTTCCACACAAGCATGCACATGCAACCATTTCCCCCAGCATTCTCACACCACTGAGTTCACAGAGCTGTGTAGAGCACATAGATATGGAGGAGACAGGAAGAAGCAGTGAAAAGAGCACTAGGTGTGGAACCATGGACTTTGGTTTGGCCCCTTCGTGAGCTGTGGGATGTCAAGAATTGGTTTTTCAGTAGGTAAAATGGTGCTAACTTACCTCCGAGGACTATTGTGAGAATGAGGAGAAATAGGGAATGTGAGACTTCTCTATAAACTTTACAGCACTGTGCACATGGAGGAATTATTCCTACTAGAGGCCTGGTATTTATAAGACGCCCCAGAGAAAGTTGCTAAAGATAAGCTTCCCAATAAAACCGATGCACAATCACAAGAAAGCCTCCAGGAGGTCAACGAAGACTTGATATTAAAAATAGGGTCTGTGGTCCAGCAGCACCAGCATCTTCTGGGATCTTGTTAAAAATGCAAAACTCAAATCCCAGCTCAAAACTGAATCCAAATCTACTGAAATGGTGGTGTGAATGCACCCTGAAGCCAGAGACTCACTGGTCCTATCAGGGGGACAGGGCCTGCCTCTTTCCCTCACTTGCCCCTGGAGCAGCTCAGCTGCCTCCATTTTAGATTGTGGACTCTTATCAAGATCTACTCTGGGGAGAAACTGAGCATGAATTACCCCGTTCTTATTCCTTTAGCAAGGTATCTGTACTTTCATTCTTGAGCTGGGAAATTATTATAACTATGCCCATAATAATTCTAAAGAAATAAGAAATGGTAGAATCATGTTCAGAAAAGCATGATAATGAATTTCTGAAGTTTATCATCTAAAATGATTCAAATTAACAATAACAACAATATCCTATTGCTTAATTGATTTGCACCGTGTTAATCCGGAAAAGTTGTTAGTGCAAAATGACTCATTCCCTAAAGGTCTTAAATAAGATTCTAATCATCTCCCATGGCTTTCCTGCACTTTGAAGTGACAGAATGACAGCAGAGATGGGCACTGCCCCCTAAGTCTAGAATGGCTGATACACAAACATCCCACAACAATAACATCCTCATCCAAAAATAACCTGCAATAAGGAGGCTATTTCTGGGATTTGCTTGTGCATTTTAGTTAACAAGCATCTGTGCACCTGTGGGCAGAGCCCCAGGACCAGGATGGTCTGGGCCGGGGGGGGGCAGTTGTACAGTCGATCAGCAAACTTGTTAATGCTTCCTCCATAGGAAGTCCTGTTCTGAAAACATGGAGATGAATCCAACTCTCAGGGCAAAACCCTCATGGAGAAAAAAATTGGGAGCCATAATGAAGATACAGAGGTAAGGTGGATAAGGAGGGAAGCGTCTGAGAAAGCATCCCAGGAGGTGACTTTGGAGATGAAGGGAGAAAGGGGGTTTGGTCAATAAACAGAGGTATGAGAACAACCTGTGCAAGGCTTGGAAACAGAAAGGGCTTGTGAGTGTTCTTCTTCCAGCAGGACAACAATCTAATGCTATGGAAGAACAACTCAAGATAAGTAGCCCTTTGGATCATGTCGAGAACTATGGGTGACTCATGGACCTGCCAGAATGTTTTGTTGGCCTCTGGGTGTGTAACAGCCTTCAGGTGACTGCTCTGAGCTCATTGCTCCCTACGTCACCCCACACCCAAGCCCAGTTTCCCACCCCATCTTTGGGCCTCCAATTCATTCTTCTGCCCCCTTGCTCATGGAAGAGATCTACTGGTCTTCCAGTTTAAGCTCTGGGATTGCCTTTTTTTGAGGCCTCCACACCACTCAAAAACCTGACTCTTCCTCTCCTCACCATGAGCAGGTAGTAATAGAGTAGAAAGCATGAATTAGAAGAAAAGGAGTTGATCTTGGTTTGGGACAACTTGAAGCTCAAGTACTTGTAGGAAATCCAGTATTTGTAAGATGTCCCAGGCAGTGGGTTTTGGGTCAGGGAAGAGATAATGATTATACATATGGATTTGAGACTCATCATAAAATTGAAGCAAATGTTCTACCACCTACCTGCTTCTGCCCCTGCATATCTTCTTTCTCTTCTTTTGTAGTGGATGAACCCAGCGCTTCCACAATCTTGTGCTCCCCGCCCCCCTCCACACACACACACATACCACTACTCAAAAAGAGTGCACCAGCATTCTCCTCTCTTGCGTTGTAAAATTTATTCTCTCCTTTGGATCAATGCCTCTGGGAATCCCATTTCTTTAAATGATTTTTTTTAAAGCCAGAAACATCTTGATCTCACTTGCCTTTCCAGCAACTATTCCATATCTCTGCCCCTCTTTACAGCCACTCATTGGATTATCTGTATTCATTCTCCAATTCCCTCCTCACATTCTCCTCTAGCTTTTGTCCCCAACTCCACCAAAACTGCTCTTCCCAAGGTTACCAATGACTTCACTTGACTAACTCCATAGTCTTCATCTTACTGACGTAGCAGCTTTCTTTATGTATTTCCAAGACACTACAATCTTAATCTCCAGCTTCACCTCCCATCCTTCTGACTACTCCTTCTCAGTACCTTTTCTGGTTCTGCTTCATCTTCCTGACTCCTGCCCAGGGATGAGGCCTTGGACCTCTTTTCTTTTCTATCTGCCTACTTGACTTCTCCACCTGATGTCTAATAGGCATCTTGAATTTACCCCAAACTGAGCCCTTGATATCCTCCTTCAGAATTATATTTTTACCACAGTTTTTCCCACCTCAGTTAATGGCCACTCTAATCTTCTAAGTTGCTCAGGACAAAACCTTGGTGTTGAGAGTGATGTCAACAAATTGCAGTGGAGGCAGCTCCAAGCTCCTATCCTCCCACAGAAATATTGAAAACAAGCAGAAATTGTCAGAATCCACTTTGTCAGAATTCTGGAACATTGTCAAATGTTTACAGTAACAACCAAATGTTGAATCAAGAAAATGGAAACTTCCAAAGTGTAAGGTGGTTAATAGGGGCTGGGGGAGATGGAAGTGGGAGACTATTTACAGCAGGTAGAGAGTTTCAGTTTAGAATGACGAAAAGTTTTGGAGATGGATAGTGTTGATAGTTGCACAACAACATGAATGTACATAATGCCACTGAACTGTATACTTAAAATGATAAAAATGGTAAATCTTATGCTATGTATAGTTTATCACAATAAAAAATGAGACAGAAAAAACTAGGAAAGCTTTGTGGCATTTTTTACTAGCCTTTGTCCTACCCTGCTTGTCAGCAGTCTTGAACATGTTAGCCCATGTCACCAGTGTGAAGTCTTAGTTCCTGGTTCTGGAAGACACATAGCAGACCTTATTTGCAAATTATTGTGTACATCTGCTCTAACCTGTCTCAGGGCCATTTGAAGAACTAATGCAAGGCACTTGTCTCTGCTTTACTTATATCAGAACTCACCCAGGTTGGAGAAGCAGCAGACATTGCTTGAAAACATACCCTCAGACTCCTGAGGTAAAAGATTATGGTTAAGATATGAAAAAGGAGGAGGAGGGAGAGGAGGAGGAGGTAGAAGAGATATATAATAGATCACCTAAGGCCTAGGAGGCGAATCTGAGGAGAGAGTTTCTTCGGGAAACTGGGGAATTCAAAAGGACCTACTATAAATATAAGGAGGAATTTTGAAAGCCATATACTAATACATGCTTAGAAAAGAACTAAGATAACCTCAAGCTTTCAGCTTAGGTTGGTCCCTAGGTTTAGTGGAAGTCTGGGTAAGTGTTGAAGAAGAGCCATAGCACAAAGCAAATCTGTAAAGATGAGAAGTATGTTCATTTGTTTGGTTAACTTATGAGGTTCAAGAAAATCTCTGTCAAAACAATAGCTGAAAGCATGCTGAGGAACAGAGACTTCAGTGACCACACACGAAAAGTAATATAGTCTCTGGAAAAATATAGTTAAGAGAAGTCACTAGACAAATAAACCACTATACCCTTAAACAATATAAAAAAACAAAAGACACCAAGCCAAACAAACAAAACCTAACCCCAGAAAACACTGAGGGGAAGGGAAAATCTAATTTTCAGAGTTACCACATCATAATATTCAAATGTTTCACTTTTCAACAACAAAAAAATGATAAACAAACAGAAAAGTATGGCCCATTCAAAGGATCAAAATTAATTGACTGAAACAGTCCCCAAGAAAACCCAGACATTGGACTTACTACACAAAGATTTTAATGTAACTCTTAAATATGCATAAAGAACTAAAGGATAACATGGGCAAAGAACTATAGTAATAAGGAAAGTGATGTATGAACTAAGTGAGAATATCATGAAAGATAAAATATAAGAAGGAACCAAATGGCAATTCTGGAGATGAAAAGTAAAATTATTGAAATAAAAACTTCTTGGTAAATCAGTATAGGATTGCCTCAAAAATTAAAAATAGAATGCCATAGGATCCAGCAATCCCACTGCTGGGTATATCCAAAGAACATTAGATCAGTATCTCAAAGAAATATCTGCACTCCCATGTTCATTGCAGCAATATTCACAATAGCCAAGATATGGAGACAACCTAAGTGTCTGTCAAAAGATGAATGGATAAAGAAAATGTGAAACACACACACACACATACACACACACACACACACATACACAATTATTCAGCCTTTTAAAAAAAAGTAAATCCTGTCATTTGCAACAACATGGATGAACCTGGAGGACATCATGAGAAGTAAAATAAGCTAGACACAGAAAGACAAATACTGCATGATGTCACATGTAGGTGAAAACTAAGAAAGTTGAACTCATAGAAGCAAAGAATAAAATGGTAGTTGCCAGAGGCTGGGGAAATGAGAAATATTGATAAATAAAAATTTTAAAAACCTCATGAGGGGTTCAATTAAAATTTGAGCATGCAGAAGACAGAATCAGTGATCTTGAAGATAGGACAACTGAAATTATCCAGTCTAAGAAGCAGAAAAAAAATAATTAAGAAACATGAACAGAGCCTGTGGGACATCATCAAAGATATATTTTAATAATAACTGAAAATTTCCCAAGTTTGAGGAAAGACATGACTCTACACATTCAAGATGTCCAAAGAACTCCAACTAAGATAAACTCAAAGATCCACACTAAGATACATTATAATTAAACTGTCAAGACAAGACAGAGAATCTTGAAAGAAGCAAGAGGGCAGCAACTTGTCATGTACAAGCACTCCTCAAAAAGATTAACAGCCCATCTCTCACCAGAATCCATAAAGCCCCAAAAGCAGTGTGGTGACATATTTAAAGTGTTGAAAGAAAGAAAAATTGTCAATCAGTAATCCAATACCTGGGAAAACTGTCCTTTGAAAATGAGGGAGAAATTAGGACATTCCCAGATAAACAAAAACTCAGGAAGTTCCCTACCAGTAGATAATGCCTAAAATAAGAGCTAAAGTGAGCCCTCGAAGAAAAGTATAAAGCTACATGAAGAAATAAAGATCTCCAGGTAAAGGCAGCTACATGGACAAATACAAAAGTCCGTATCATTGGTTTGTAACTCCACTTTTTATTTCCTATGTCATTAAAAGACAAATGCATAAAATAATTATAAATCTATGTTACTGGACACATAATATTTAAATATGCAATTTGTGATGACAACAACATAAAGACAGGACAAAGATGTGTAAAAGCAGAGTTCTGTATGTTATTGAAATTAAGTTGGTATCATTCAAACTAGATTGATATAAATTTAAGATGTTCAATGTAATCTCTATGGTAACCACAAAGAAAATATCTAAATATCTAAAAAATGTACACTAAGAAAATGTGAAGGGGATCAAAACATTTCACTACAAAAAATAAAAAATAAACTAAACACAAAAAAATGTTGTAATGGGAATTAAAAAAAATTTATAAGCCGTATGGGAAACAAATACCAAATGGCAGAAGTAAATCCTTTCTTATTAGTAATTACATTCAATGTAAACAAATTAAACTCTCTCATAAAAAAGCAGAGATTGGCAGAGTGAATTCTAAAAATAAAATGCAAAATACAATATCTATTCATGAGATTTTAGATGTAAAGACATAAACAGGTTGTAAGTAAAAATATGAAAAAATACATTCCATGCAAATGGTAACCAAAAGAGAGCTGAAGTAACTGTATTGATATCTGACAAAATATACTTAAAGTCAAAAATTATTACTGGAGATAAAGAAGGACAATAAAAAAAGGAATTGAATCATCAAGAAATGTAACAATTATAAACATATATGCACCAAATAGACTCCCAAAACATCTGGGGCAAATATTAACAGAATTGAAGGGAGAAATATAGTGGAGACTTATGAAAATTTTAGTGTACCACTTTCAATTACTGATAGAATATCCACAATGGAATAAAGATAGAAATTACTAATAAAAGTACAACTGGAAAATTCACAAATATGTGGAAATTAAGTAATACACTCTTAACCAAAGATTGAAGAAATCCCAAGAGAAACTAGAAAATACCTTAAAAGAAAAAAAACACACAACATACTTAAATTTATAGAATGCAGGAAAAGCAGTGCTCAGAGGGAAATTTATAGCCATAAATGCCTACAGAGGGGAAGAAAGATCTCAAATTGATAACTTAATTTTATACTTTGAGGAACTGTAGAAAAACTGAACCCAAAACTAGCAAAAGGAAGAAAATAATAATAGAATGGAGATAGATTAAATAGAGAAGAGAAAAACAATAGAACATCAATAAAACAAAAAATCAGTTCTTGGAAAAGATCAATAAAATTGATAATCCTTTAGCTACTGATAAAGAAAACAGAGAAAAGATGCAAATAACTAAAATCAGAAATCATAGCAGGGATATGACTGTTTCCTTAAGAAATAAAATTATAAGAACACTATACACAATTATACACCAAGAAATCAAATCATGGAGACTAAATGGACAAATTCCTAGAAATATACCTATTACCTAAACTGGCTTAAAAAGAAATAGAAAATCTCAACAGACTTATAGCAAGAAAAAAGATTGAACCACTAATCCAAAACCTCCCAACAAAGAAAATTACCAGGACCAAATAGTTTTACTGGTGAATTCCACCATTTAAAGAATTCATACCAATCCTTCACAAATGCTTTCAAAAAATAAAACACTTCTTAACTCATTTGATGAGACCAGCATTACCCTGATACCAAAAAAATAACAAGAAAATTATAGACCAATATCCTTCATAAATATAGATACAAGAATGCTCAACAAAATACTAGCAAATTGAATTCAACGGCATATTAAGAGGATTATACACCAAAACCATATGGGATTTACCTGGTATAACAGGAGTGCAAGAATAGTTCAACATAAGAAAATCAATCCATTTACTTACTGTTCTTTGAACATGCCAGATACACATCTCAGGGCCTTTGCACTTGCTGTTCCTCCACCTTGAACACTCTTCCTAGAGACATCAGCCTGGCTGACTTGCTCATTTCCTTCAGATACTTTTCAAGTCACCTTCATGTGAGTTCTTCCCTATTTAGCCTATCTAAAATTTCACACACACCCATAGATAGACCCTGGAATTCCATATTCTCCTCTATTTTTTTCATTATCATCATCACTAAGGTACTATATATTTTTAAATGTATATTTATAGCCCATTTGGAATGTAAACTACACAGAGCAGAAGTATCCCCCCCCCCAACCCTGATTTTGTTTGCTGCTGGCTATCCTAGTGGCTAGAACAGTCCCTCGAACAGAATAACTGCTGAACAAATATACAGTCAATGATTTAACCCATATACAGGTGGAGTTTAAAGCCACAGTATAAATGATAGCTTCAGGAATACTGCAGAGAGTAAGAGGGATGTAGGTTGAGTACAAACCCTGGTGAACTGTACCATCAGGAGAAAGCAGCTGATCCATGAAGAGCTAAATATAATGTTATTGACTGAATGAGAGTGAATCCTACCTACCAAGATCATCAATGATCTCACTAAATTCTAACCACCTTCAATATTAAACCTTAAGATGCAAGGGCATAAAAAAATAGAGAAACTCATCACCTCTCACTTTAGACTGAAAGAATTTTTTAAAATATATTTTATTGGTTTTTTTACAGGAGGAAGGGAGAGGGATAGTCAGAAACTTCAATGAGAGAGAAACATCAATCAGCTGCCTCCCGCACACTCCTCACTGGGGATGTGCCCGCAACCAAGGTACGTGTCCTTGACCTGAATCAAACCTGGGACCCTTCAGTCCGCAGGCCGACGCTCCATCCACTGAGCCAAACTGATTAGGGCCTGAAAGAATTTTTTAGAGTAACTCCCTAACATGTTGAATTTCAAGGACTCACTGACAGGCACATTGTGGGGAATTCAAAGGAACCCTCACATTGTGATAGTGTACATAAGGAATTCCTACCAGATACCTATAATAATAAAAGCATAATATGCTAACTAGACTGGACAGCCGAACTTCCTTCCGGACGACCTTCCGGATTAAGCCGGGACTGCGAGGGAAGCCACCCACGGCTGTGAGGGTCGAGGCAAGCTGCCGTAGCTGCGAGGGCCGAGCCCCTTGCATGAATTTTGTGCATCAGGCCTCTAGTTTATATATATAAAAGCCTAAGTGACTGAATGACTGGTCAACCAGTCACTATGATGCACAGACAACAAGGGGGCAGATGCTCAAAGCAGGATCTGTCCCCTGGTGGTCAGTGAGCTCCCACAATGGGAGCGCCACTCAGCTGACTCATCCCGGTGGCCCACCAGCCTGGAGGCAGCCATTCCCTCCCTCAGTAGTCCTGCAGGTCCAATCTCCAGAGAATGGGCCAGGCACTGAAGGACCAGCACTGCTGGCACAATCCCAACAGTGCTGCCAGCCTCCTGGAAGGCAGCCTTGGGCACCGCGGCCACTTCCCCTCCCTATATGCACCACAAGGAAGAAATGATATAAAAGTGGTCGCCAGATGGCTCCCGGCAACCAGCGCCAACATCAGTGGGATGGATCCAGATCCCAGATCAGCAAGGGCATCCCACTGCCTGCCTAGAGGACCGAATGCATCCCAGTCCCCCCGCCCTCCCCACTTGAGATGGGCGCCAGATGCAGGGCTCATGGCTGGCGAGCGCCGCTATGGCGGCGTGAGCCTCTTCCTATCGGGATTGACTGGATGCAAGCCTGCGGCAGGCACAGCAGGTTCGGGATAAGCGGGAGCACAGGCAGGAGCGGCAGGTGGCGTTGGACTGAGGGTTTCGGACCAATCCTGCAGGCTACCCTGAGGGACCCCACCTGTGCATGAATTCATGCACCAGGCCTCTAGTCATTATATATATATCTAAATGACTGTTCGACCGGTAGCTATGATGCGCACTGACCATCAGGGGGCAGACACTTAACACACAAGCATGGAAACATGGAACAGACTGACGAATCTCAGAGGGAAGTGGGGAGGGTGGGAAGAGATTAACCAAAGATCTTATATGCATACTAGAGGCCTGGTGCACGGATTCGTACACTGCTGGGGTCCTTTGGCCTGTCCTGTGGGGATCCGGCCAAAACTGGCAGTCCAACATCCCCTGAGGAGTCCCAGATTGTGAGAAGGTGCAGGCCAGGCCAAGGGATCCCACCGGTGCACGAATCCGTGCACTGGGCCTCTAGTTATACAAGAAATTGGGTGACTTAAAAACAAAAAAAAGCGAATCCTTGCCTACACAGAGCACGTATGCAGTGCAAATAATTTGCAGTAGGTTATTAATGGTGAGTGCTAAGTAAATACGTTTATCCCCAAATGCTAGAGGAACCCAGCAGTGGGGTGAGATGTTCTCATTGAAGAGACCTGGGAAGTCTTGGGGGAGGGGAAATTCAAGCTGGGCTTTGAGGAATGAGACTTTTAAATGCAGAGCAATAAAATGTGTGTGTGGTGAAGGAGACAGGCAGTAGATCAGGGACGTGAAATGGTTTTAAATCTAGAAACAAAGATTGAAGCTTTGGCTAAGGCCCTGGTATGTCTGATTCATAGTACAGTATTGGAGAAACCACTGAAGATGTTTGAGAAAAGGACAAAAGGAGTTGAGGCTGGCATCAACAAAAGATATGTCAAACAAACCAACGTAACTCCAAACAATTTGTAACTATGGTAATTCATTTTGCAAACTCCACAGCCTGAAAACTTTTCAATGATGTCTCATTGTTCTTAGAATAAAGACCCAACCCTTTATCATAACCCACAGGATCCATATACAGTGGGGCCTTGACTTACGAGTTTAATTCATTCCATGACGGAGCTCGTAACTCAAATTACTCGTATGTCAAATCAAAAAGTGAACAAGTGAGACACATGATGCTGGGCTGATATTGTGGCATTCACTGTGATGTTCGCTGCGCCAACTAGTGGTGGGGTATCTGAAGCTGGCTCGTAACCCAAATTTTAGCTCGCAACTCAAAGCAAAAAATCGGCCGAGAGACGGCCCGTATCTCGAAAAACTAGTTAGTCGGGACCCTCTTAAGTCAAGGCCCCCCTGTAATTCAGCCTGTACTTTCTGCTCCCACCACACTGGCTTATTCGAAGTTCTCCTCCCACCACAGGGCTTTTGTACCTGCTGTCCATATGCCTGGACAAGTGTCTCCCCCCCTCCCCCACTTTGCCTAGTTAAAACCTCTTCCTTCAGATCACAGTTTAGGCATTCCATCCCGAGGGAAACTCTCCAATCTCCCATTTCTATCATGGCACTGCAAATTTCTCCATCACAGCACTTAGTTCTGGGCTCAGTCTCCAGCAGGGGGTGTGCAGGAGGCAGCCGATCAATGATTCTCATTGATATTTCTCTCTTTCCCTCTCCCTTCCTCTCTGAAATCAATAAAAATATATTTTAAAAAATAAAAATGAAAGAACGCCTGCAGATCCACATATAGTGTCACCATCCACTTAATCAAGAAACCTGTTTCTTGTTTCTTCCTTCCTTTAGCACTCACATTCACTTCATCAGCAGGAAGTCCTATTTATAAACTCCACGAGGGTAGAATTTTCTGTTTATTCAGTATAGTATCCCTGGTGGCTTAGAATAGTACCTGGCACACATCAGATGCTTAATTAATACTTTTTTTTGAATAAAAGAATTCATGTTGCCCTTGAAATTAACACCTTTAAGATAAAACAATTTTAAAACTCTCATTTGAAAATTTGTTAACTGTGCACTAATTTTTAAAAAATGTAGACTATGGAAGTTTCATTTGCCATTCCAGTTGCTGAAACACATTAAGGTTAAATTCTCAAAGGGAGATAGGTATGCTATGCTGCCAGAATATATATATAGAAGAACGCAATAATTTTATTCAAGTTTGCTCTTGTTACCTGATCCACAAATATTTAAAAGATATTTTATTTTATAAAAACTTACACCTGCAAGTAATGAATTGACCATAAGAGAGGGCTTAACCTGGAATACAGGATATGATGAGGGGCCTATAAACCCCTAAAATTATATGCAAAATCTAACATGTATATTGGCATGTGTATCTTTTTGGTGAGAGAGTTCATAGTGTAATCAGATTTTCAAAGAAGTCTATGACCCAAGAGGTTAAAAAAATTACTTAACTATAAACAGTCACAAAGTCTTTTAAACATGAATTTGTACAATAAAATAACATCCAACAGCTCCATCTATGGGTAGGTCATCATCACTTAACAGAAATAATGACAACTACCAAAGATCAGTGCATCTTATGAATGCTTGTGTTTAAATCATGTCACTCTAGTGGGAATTTATTAACTATAGTATCACAGTTTTTCTTTCCAGATATAGATGCAAAAATTAGGAGACTGTTGATGAATTCTACTTACAGTACTTCAGCACCAAAAATTGGGCAGTTATGCTGATATATGTATATACAGTTCAACATTTGTCAGTCTTAAAACACTTATTTATAGTGAAATCTATATAAAACCGTTAAAAACATTTCTATTTACATTTTTTAAAAATGAAAAGTATAATTTCCTTTGCCACAACTTGTCAAAACTGCCTTATCCTCCCACCCTCTTACCCCTCACTCTACTTGTGACAGTGGTCACAAGACCCAAACATATTGCTTAAACAAACTATGTCCTAAAAAGGTAGAATGCTTAAAAACATTACATTTAGAACTGTAAATGAACCTTTTATACATTTCAAAGGGGGTTAAACAAAAGTATGTAAAAGATTTTTCAAAGTCTCAGTCCAACATGAATGTGCAATTTCAATGTAAAGATAGCAACATATGAATAATTTGTTTTCCTGAACATAACTGACAATTTCCTTTGGGTCAGAAAATGTTTCTTTTTCCTCTGCTTCACAATGAAACATTTTCTTATAAGTTTTCTTAAAGTGGGGAGGGGGGAGGTGGAAATGTAGGCAATCCTGGTTTACAGGAAATTTGTCAGAAGGAATACAGTCTGCTTTAAAATGTTTACATTTAAATAAATAGAAGGCAAGTGTGCTGGCCTGGAGCACAAAGGAACAACAACACAATAAATTAGCATACAATTGGTGAGAATGTACAAACCACCAAAAAAAGCACTTCCCACTGGTTAGGGATCTGATTTTTCATCATCCAACAAGGACTCTTTAATGCCAGTATTTTTCTAGTTATTTTATAAACTATGATCTGAGCAAATGTAAAATGTTGAATTGGTTAATTCAACCCTTCTAGGGATTTGCAAAAATATACAAGATTAAAGGGGAAAAAAACTGTTCCTGACACACTGTTTCAAAGTACAAACTATTCACATTCTCCTTTTTTGATGGTGTTTTGCTCAGTAGAAACCAGCTGAGGAACATTCACAGAAAAAAGTCTCTTTCCACTGCAAGGCAAACTTTTCCATCAGCCACGGTCCAACAGAGGAAGAATATCAGGTCTCCTGCCCTGTAGATGTGCATCTGTTTTTCTTTTTCTTCTTTTTTTTTTTCCTTTTTTCTTTCTTTTCACTTTTTTAAAAGTACATTCCCTGTTTTATTTTGCTTTAAAATGCTTCTCCTGCAGCAATTCTTGTTGAAACACTGCTGCTGCGGGATGTACAGTCTAAGCATGGGCAAAGTGCTCTCTTTACACATCAAAATACAAGGGCTTCCCTGGACACTTGGTAACCAAGTAGGTTTTAAAGTGCACTCCTGTGTCCAAAACACTAGGATCGTTCAGCAGAACTCTGAGAGGGACTGGGCTCAGTTCCATCCTCTGTGCTACTGTCTATGTCCTGCTCCATTGCTGTTTCATCGTCATCCAACTGCTGACTGGTGAAGTTGTTTAGCTCAAGGAGCCCGCTGGGCTCTACTACCACATTGGAGCTGGAGTGACAAGGAATAGCATACTGGGGAATGGCCTGGAAGAGAAGACACAGGAGAGAAGCTTTATGGTAAGAAAAGGTAACAGAAAGATTCTCTAACAACCCTAAAGAAGGAAAAAGGAATCTGACATTTATTAGACAATTACTACACGCTAGACACTGTGCTAGGTACTTTCACATGATATTCTACTAAATCCCCATAATAACACTATAAGGAAAACACTATTCCCATTTTACAAATGAGGAAACTAAGAGGGTCAGTGACTTAATCAGAGTCACACAGTTGGTCAGGGTTAATGTCAGGATTCAAAGCCACGTCCTATTAAACTCCAAGTAATCTTTCTACTCCTTGATGGTTCCTCTTCTAACAAGGGAGGTGAAAGCTGTGCCTATTCAAGAGACAGACTTTGAAGGACATTTTCATTTGATCATTAAGCACATTTTAAATGTGTATGTAGTCAGATTTTTTGTTTGTCCCCCCGCCTTCTCCCCACCCCCTCTCACATAGCTAATCCTTGTGAAAAAGTCTCAGAGTCAGGAAACCAGGATTTTGTTCAGCTTTGGCTCTGACTGTGGACCTCCGAAAAAGTCACGTCACTTCCTTGAGCTTTAGTTTGCTTTTGTGTAAAATAAGATAGTTGAAGAAGATATATTCTAAAGATCCTTAGTTTTAAAATTCTACGAATTCCATATATATAGACTCTTTCAGGAGAGTAGATATAGTCTATCTTGTTTACTACTCTAATCTCAGCACCTAGCACAGTGCCTGGAACATCGAGTTAAATAATACATGTGGAATGAATGAACAAACGAATGAATGAACGAATGAATAAATGAACTATACATTACCTCTGTCTACAAAGAATCATGCTTTTTATTCAAAGCATTTACTATCAAAGCACTTCTGCAGACTTCCTTCACTCATCCCCATAGGTATTTTTCTGAATCAGCAAAATCAGTATGTACTTCAGGTAAAAGCTAAGTATAACTAATAAGATCTGAAAATGTTCTAGCAATGTATTAATGATAATTATAATAACATGAGCTATTTTTATTTTATCACTCAGACACTTGACCAGCTGCTTTATATATATCTTCTGACCTAATCCCCAAAACAACACTGTGAGGCGAATGTCATTGTTTCCATTTTATAGATGATAAAACTGAGGTACAGAGATTAACTTTGTTGCTCAAAACCAAAATGCTGATAAGGAGTACAAGTGAGATTCAAATCTAGGTATTTCTGACTCCAAAAGCTTGATTCTTAATCACTATGCTGCTCTTCCCTCTAACATAGCAATCTAGCACATGGTACATGCTAAAAGTTAGCTGAGTATTTTTAAGAGAAACTATTAAATAGCTATTATCCTGATACATGCAATAGATTGCATTTTCATCCCTGTTCAGAAAGTGCAGAAAATAATTTCCAATTAAGCTATCCAAAATTATTTTCAATTTAGTGAGTATACCAATTTAACCCCCCAGGAGCCAAAGTAAATTTTAGTAAAAATAGTATTAGCTACAATTTATTGGGCAATCACTGTGAGCCAGGTACTGTGCCAGGTGCTTCATCTCAATTTTATGTAATCCTTACATCAATCATGTAAAGTAGGCGCACCTTATTCCTGCTTTACTGATGAATAGACTAAGGTACAGTGAGGTTAAGTAAGTAGCCTTGCCCAAAGTCACACAGTGAAAGCCAGGAAACCATTCCTTTTTTACTACACCTCTTCAGAGGAAAACAACAAATCCCTTTGTCAAAGATTATTTATTTCACTAACATTTGTTTTTAATAGGGGGAGAAACAAATTATTTAAATAATTCAATGGCCAGTTCTATTTGCCTTTAAGCATTTCCCCCATACTTAATTATATTGTACTAGAGGCCTGGTGCACGAAATTCATGCACTGGGGGAGGGGGGGGTCCTTCAGCCTGTCCTGCACCCTCTCACAGTCTGGGAGCCCTCGGGGGATGTCCGACTGATGGCTTAGGCCTGCTCCCTGGGGGTGCGGGCCTAAGCCGTCAGTTGGATATTCTTAGCGCTGCCACGGAGGTGGGAGAGGCTCCCACCACTGCCGCTGTGCTCGTGAGCCATGAGCCTGGCTTCTGGCTGAGCAGCGCTCCCCCTGTGGGAGTGCACTGACCACTAGGGGGCAGCTTCTGTGTTGAGCGTCTGACCCCTGGTGGTCAGTGCGCATCATAGCGACTGGTAGTTTAGCCGTTTGGTCGATTTGCATATTAGCCTTTTATTATATAGGAGGATTTGGATTAATATTGGTTAATTTGCATTCTCTCAGAGCTTGGCATCATGGAAAAGGAACTTTACCACAGGAACTGCCAAGTGTGAATCTATGGTAAAATCCTAGACTATTCACATTTCATAAATCTAAAAATTCTCAATTAACTAAAATTGTTGCTCTGATACCTTCTGAGACAAGTATCAGTTTATCAAAAAATGACAATTGTCAAACAGCCTGGTACTCTGCAAGGGGAAAGGGAATAAAACACAACTTCTAAGGGCTAGTCTGAACTAAATCTTGATCTATTATACATGATGAAAGATGAGTTTAGAATGAAGAGAATGTGAGATTTTTGTTCACTAGCTTGTACTTACCAAGACAGGACAGTAACCATAATAAGATTTTTCAATTATAATGATTGAAATAAAAAGCAAAACTTTGAGGTTAATCCCAACTTAGATATAAAGTTAAATTACTGAGAAAATTTTCTTACTTGTTTCTCCAGACATTTCAGTTAGTTAAATTTTTTAAAATATATTTTTATTGATTTTTTTACAGAGAGGAAGGGAGAGGGATAGAGAGGTAGAAACATCGATGAGAGAGAAACATCGATCAACTACCTCCTGCACACTCCCTACTGGGTATGTGTCAGCAACCAAGGTACATGCCCTTGATCAGAATTGAACCTAGGACCCTTCAGTCCGCAGGCCGACACTCTGTCCACTGAGCCAAACTGGCAAGGGCTAGTTAAATTTTTATTATCCTAAAAACCATAAATTTGGATCAAAATCAAAAACTGTGTTTTTCCAAGGAAAGGATCCCTAAAATGTACTTGAAATAGAAGTACAATCCAATTATATCCCAGGAGAGTTTGAGCAAAGATTAGGTAGTCCAAAATTGACCCTAGGAAGTTGCCAATCTTCAAGGGTGACCTATTGAATTTAACACTGGGAAGTGTGACTTGCATAAATCAAGCTGACATATAGGCTCAGGACCCATGACTGTCTCTAAGGTGTGCTGTGTGACAATGTCCATCAATTTTCTGGGATTCACTTCCCAAAAATAAGTATAAAATTGTACATTTGAATAAGTATTAAACCAAATTTGTCAATCACCATCTCAAGGTAATCTGTCTTTTCTCCATCTCGGTTTGACTTTTCCTATGACATCCCAAAACCCACCAACCCCCCCACCCCCACCCCCAAGATGCCCAAGAGTTCTCATGTTCTTTCCAATTCTTACCTGGATGATAATTTCTGCTGGGCTCTCTTCAGCTTTCTGTTGGCCTACATTCTGAATATGCATGAACTGGCCTGTTGTAGGCATTCCTGCTGCATCGATTTTCCTTGTTGTTAGGGGAGGGCCAGCAGCAGATGGACTTGAACAGGACTCTCTACATTTCTGTTGCTGGGGAGTGCAATTTGCCATCCCTGTCACCACCACGTGGGTGGAGGATGATGATCCTGCTTCCCCAGGGAGCATACTAGTGGCAAGAGCCTTCTTTGGGGGATCCACTACCATATGCTCTACATTTGTATCAATCTGAGCTTCCATCAAAGACATTTTCAAAATGTCTGACACTGCTGTCTTCTCAGAGGTCTGAATGGGAGATATGCTTGTAACTGGTGATGTCAGCTTAGGCACAGAACTGCCACCAGTTATCTTTGTAACTGTGGGTGGCTGGCGCCCCTCAAAAGTTATCTTTGTAACAGAGGATCCTTGGGTTATAATTGGCTGCTCCACCTGAAAACAAATTGGGGTTGTGTGTGTTACAGCTACATCTCTTTGAAAATCTACCAAACACCCCAGACAATATGGCAAAAGAAACATTTGTGCGGTATACTAGGAAGACATTTTGAAGTGCGGTGTTTCAATAAGAGGGCTGGTAGAAAAGAAACTGGCTACTTGTAAGGAATCTAGGGAAAGAGGGGTCAAGAGTTCAGCCAGCCAAAGTTCATACAAATTAAGGGGGAAAAATGTCACAGCAGTCTTGTTTTCCATGGGGATTCATATTCCCACACAGTATACGTTCAACCTGTCTCAAATTATTTTATATAATCTTCGGCTGTTTAAAATAATAAGGTTTCAAAAAATCTTTTGCTTCAAAATACATTTACACAAACATATTCTATATATTTATGTATTTATAATTTACACATACACACATCACTCCATAGCCACCGACTTTCCCGAAAATAGCTTTTCTTTCAACTATCCACAAATAATTTCTCTGCAATCTAGAAGATAAATCTAGGAGATAATTTATTAACTAGATGGTGATCATGTAAACTACAAAGGAAGATGTTCAATGAAGCGCCTTAAAAGACTGTAGTTTACTTAGCATTACTGCCACAGAAATAAGAGTTTACAGGCATGGAAATAAATATTTTATACCTAAAAAAATAGAAACAATTTAGGGATATCGCTTCTATGCACTGTTGATCAATGCTGAAGTGATTTCATTAAAAAATGCCTGGAAAATCAACTTCTGAGTGCTATGCTTTTTCCCCTTCCTACATTAATGATGTGCATTTCTTCCCTAATGCCAACCTTCTGATGGGGTAAACTAACACCAGCATAATGAGGCTTTCGAGTTTCCTCTTGCCAGGAGAAAGCACTGCTAATCAGGATAGGGTCGTGATGGTTTCATTTTTTCCGTGAACAGAGAAGTTTAACTTTGCATGCTATCAATATTCCGTTACCTGGCTTGCCGGCTGTTTCTCTGACGAGGCTGGGAGCGCCATTTGGCTCTGGGGGGTTTGGGGTTGCACGTAGATTTTTGGTTGGTTCGGAGCCTGCTGCAGTTTAGGGAGCTGCTGTGTGGTTTTCACGGCAAGCACCTGTACTACAGTTTGCGGGGGCTGTGCCATTAAGGTAGGAAGCTGCCTGTCTTTGGCCACGATAGGATGCTGTGTGTGCTGTACATCTGGCTTGGGCTGTGCTTGTTCTTGCTGGAGAGGGGTGAGTTTTTGATGCCTGATGGAAAGCTGGGGCATTTGCGGGAGTTTGTGCTGGAGCTGGTCTGCCTGCAGGTGGATGGTCTGCTTCTGTTTAGTCTGGAAGCACTGCAGAGTTTTCACTTGCAGCTGAGTCTGTTCCAGCTGGGGCTGGCTAAGTTTCTGCTGTTTAGCGGACTGTGACTGAGTCAGGGCAGATCGATAAAACAGACCTGTCTGAGGGTCTAAAGTGTCCATCTCTTCAACCTCGCCCTCCTCAGTTCCAAGTTCCTCGCTGTGTTTGGTAAAAGCAGTGTGGCTGCTTAATGCCTAAGTAAAAAAGGCACAAAGTAAGAATGAAATAAGAAAAACACCTATAATGCTACATTTTCCTCAAACTGGAAAAGACTTGGTTATGAGATTCATGCAAAAATTATCAGAGGGAAGAGCCTAAAAAGACCAAGAAACCTCAAGATTTCCAAATCTAAAGGGGGCTTTACATTGAGACTCCTATAATTTCAACTCTCAGACATTAAGTACTGTAAAAACTAGTCTACTCACTTCTATAAGAAAAGTTTGAGGGCCCGAACTTATAGGTAAGAAGAATAAGGTTGCTCTGCAAGCCCAGCCCAACACAGAAAAAGAAGAAAAGGCTGCCTGTCTAAAGAAACAGCTCTCAAGACTGGTAATCAGAGATGCTAACCATACAAAGATGTAGCAAACCAGCAATGAGGCATCCAGAGAAAAGCCAAGGTTCAGAGAAGCCTACTTTGGCCATGTGCATGCCCAACACTGTCCAGAACAGCGGTCGCCAACCGGTGGTCCGCAGAACACTGGTGGTCCGTGAGGTCTGAAAGGTTGGCGACCGCTGGTCCAGAAGGTAAGAATTGTTGCCTGAGGGACATGCCCATCCCAGTCCCCACAGAGGGCCTCTCTGCTCAGAGTGGAGATGGTTAATCGGACTTCACAAAGGTCTGCGGAAACAACCCTCTGCAGTAGCCCTCCTTCACCCCTTTGCTCAGATTCTAGGCCCACTAGGAAACAGCTTCCCAGAGACCCGGCTCCCTGGAGAGAATGACAGGGGAGGGGACAAGGGAGACTGTCTGGTGTTGGTTATAATAGTGTTGGGAGGAGCATCGATCTTGAGTGACATGATTTGGGCCAGCCTGTCTGACCTCTCTGGCTGTCTTGAGAAAGGTCAATGTCAGGACTGGCCAGAAGAGGGTCAGACTCCAGGGAGATCTGACACCTAGCAAAACCTCTGGCCACCTGACTTCCCTCAGTGACACCAATCCCATCCTGTCATATGCTGTACCTCTATAAGATTCAATTAAAACCCTCCCCCCCATCTCTTAACGGACTTACACATACAGGTTTTTAATTCAACATTTTCTTCATTGCCTTTCAGGTAGTTTGCCTACTATTAGGGTCAACTGTTACCGGTAGTGGAGAGATGGTGATTTATGTAAATACGTATATGTGATATCTATGATATCACTTTATAATAAAGGCAGGCTACTTTGAGTTTAAATCCTGGCTCTGCCACCTAGGATAAGTTACTTAACTTCTGTGAGCATGAGTTTCCTCATTTGTAAGAGGGATAATATACCCATCTTACAGGATCATAGAATTAAACAAGTTAGTGCATTTAAAGCTCAAAGCACAGTATCTGACAAAAAAAAAATCAACTTATCAACATGTTTTTCTTTCTCCCATTATCCTTGGTACCAGATTTTCTGTTTTAATTAATTCATTCTCCCTGTTGAGTCTTTTCCTTCTTCATTGGTCATATATAATAATTTTAAAAAGTCAAATATTTATTTACCTACTTATTCATAATGTTTCCATGAGGACTCATTATAAAAGCAAAAAGTAAATCAAATAAAAAAAAAAAAAAAAAAACAACCTTAGTAACAAAAACCGAAACAAGCCAACTGTTATTTCATTTGAAACTTACCTCAGTGATAAATTCTTTCATAACAATAAAAATCACAGAAGCAGCGGCCAATTCTGATGTCATAAATTCATCTAGATAGCCCCACCCTTTCAAAATAGTAAGAGTTCACAGAAAATCCAAGAATATTATTTCTTAGTTACTTTCTGTTAAGACTTTCAATTCATTTCCTCTATTCACTCCTCACAGATGAAAGAAGTACACAAACACTCTCTGATTCAGTTATTTCTCCTCTTACAAGAGAAGATGAAACCGAACCTCATTTCAGGCAAAATGCTGTTACAGAAGGTAGGAAGGAAAAGAAGAGGTACAACCTGCTGCATAATGTGGGTAATTGCTCCTGGGGAAGATGCTGGAATGGACTTCACCACCACTGAAGTCTGTGTTGCAGTCTGTGACTGAGCCACATGCTGGAGTAGTGTCCGCTGGGGCTGGGAGGGCTGTTGGGGCTGGGAGCGATGGCTGACTGAAAATAGAGGAGGTGATGATATTTCTCCAGAAATCACTACAGCATATGTAGCTAGTAATCATTTTAAACAAATATATGTGATACTGCCTCAGAGAAAGTGTGATACTGTGAACTAGGAGGTAGAAGACCAGAGTCTGCCCATCTATGAGCTGTGTGACTCTGAGAAAGTCACACCCTCCTATGAGTTGTACTCACTTTCTCCAGTGATCTTTATCCCACTAAATAAAATAATAACCAGTTTCTGTAATGGAATCCCAGATTAATTTCTTTAGGGATCGAAAGACAATACAAGTTTATTTAATCTCTTGACCCCAAATCCAAATGGAACAAAAACCAGAAGCATCTACTCCTTTATGTTTATACTAGAGGCCCAGTGTACGAAAATCGTGCAGGGGGCGGGGGATCCCCTCAGCCCGTCCTGCACCCTCTCGCAGTCCGGGACCCTTTGCTCCTTACTGCCCACCACTGCTTGGCTTGCTGCTCCTTAGCGCTGCGGAGGAGGAGGGAGAGGCTCCCGCCACCGCCACCGCTGCTGCACTCGCCAGCTGTGAACCTGGCTTCTGATGAGTGAAGCTCCCCCTGGGGGAGCACACTGATGACCAGGGGGCAGCTCCTGTGTTGAGCGTCTGCCCCCTGGTGGTCAATGTGCATCATAGCAGTCTTTCTGGTTGTTCTGCTGCAGTGGTCGCTTAGGCTTTTATTATATAGACTAGAGGCCCGGGGCACAAAAATTTGTGCACTTGGGGGGGTCCCTCAGCCCGGCCTGTGCCCTCTCGCAGTCTGGGACCCCTTGGGGGATGTCCACCTGCTGGCTTAGGCCCGCTCCCTGGGGGATTGGGCCTAAGCTGGCAATCAGACATCCCTCTGGCAGCCCAGGAGCCCTCAGGGGATGGCCACTTGCCAGCAGGGACCAGGCCTAAGCTGCAGTCAGACATCCTTATTGCTGCTGAGGAGGCAGGAGAGGCTCCTGCCATCACTGCTGTGCTGGCAGCCGTCAGCCTGGCTTGTGGCTGAGCAGAGTTCCCCCTGTGGGAGCGCACTGACCACCAGGGGGCAGCTCCTGCATTGAGTGTCTGCCCCCCGGTGGTCAGTGTGTGTCATAGTGACCAGTCATTCCCAGTCATTCTGCTGTTAGGGTCAATTTGCATATTACCCTTTT
>NW_005359225.1:1296682-1311417 GCF_000412655.1 Myotis brandtii
CGCTGATGGCTGTTTTCAGGCTGCCAAGCCCCCCAGCGGGGACCCTCACCCCATGAGGGTGTGGCCAGCCTGGGTGAGGGGCTGATGGCTGTTTGCAGGCTGGCCACGTCCCCCAGCCACCCAAGTTCCCAGTGGAGGCTGGCTGGAAGCAGGTGTCTGGGATTTATTTATCTTCTATAATTGAAACTTTGTTGCCTTTAGCGGAGGCCACAGCTGGCCAGGGCAGGCAGGAAGCTTGGCTTCCTCCATCGCCGGGGCAACCAAGCCTCCTGCTTGGTCCAGCTCCGTGGCTGCCGGCCGCCATCTTGGTTGGGTTAATTTGCTCTGATTGGCTGGTGGGCGTGGCTTGGGACATAGCAAAGGTACAGTCAATTTGCATGTTTCTCTTTTATTAGATTAGATAGCCTTACAGTTCCTAAAGCTGTAAGAGGTCAAGATGATACTGCAGAGAGTGTCATCACTAAGAGTCACACCTGGATTCTGCCCCATGCTGCCACCAACCAGCTATGGGAATTTGAAGAGGTCATGAAAACTTTATTTAACCTCTAAAACTTAAGAGATTTTGTTGGTTTGTTTGATTTTTGTTTTTTAATGGGATAATAATAATTTGTTTCTACCTAGAAGGGGACCAAATGAAGTAATGGATTGAAAACATTCCTTAAGTTGTTAAGTACTAAAATATAAAGTTAACAAAATAATACATCTTCTCTTAGCTCATCTGACCCAAATAAGAGTATACATTGAAATAACCCCACTTTTTTTTGCTACAAAGATCCCATGTAGTAAACTATCTATATTGATGCCAATCGATCATATTTTACCAGCCTGAATATCAACATTTTAAACAGTACAAACATTCACCGCTTCTTATTCTACACAGCTTTAAAAATGCTTATATTTACTGAGAAACCAACTTTCTGAATCAGGAACAGAGTAAAGAATTCTAGAAAATAAGCTAAGAATTTGAGAATATGAAAACTCAATAATCCATGATTCTAATGCTCATATATATTTTTTTTAAGTATATTTTTATTGATTTCAGAGAGGAAAGGAGAGGGAGAGATAGAAACATCAATGATGAGAGGGACTCATTGATCAGCTGCCTCCTGCATGCCCCCTACTGGGGATCAAGCCCACAACCTGGGCATGTGCCTTTGACTGGAATCAAACCTGGGACCCTTCAGTCCGCAGGCTGACGCTCTATCCACTGAGCCAAACTGGCGAGGGCTAATGCTCATATATCTTGATCTACAATTTCAAGTAGTGGTTTCATACTTAAAAAAGTCATCAGTGGGGTATCCAAGTGTAAGATGATCACTACAGAAATCAATGTAAAAATGCCATTTATGTGTTTTAAGTACAGAACTTTAAAACTATCCAGTGAAATATAAACAAGCTTTATTTCTGTAACACTTTCTATCTATACTCAAAAATGCATTTTTCTATTGTTGCTGTATGTACATACTAGTATGCCTACATCTGGAAGGAGGCCACAGGGTGAACATTGGAAAACAGCTTAACTGGGCCAAATAAATACCATAAACTCACTTATTTCTTTAAAGAACTCTTTTTCCCCCCAATATCAAATTGTTTATTTCTGAGAAAAAAATCCCACTATTCTGCAAAAAGAAAATCTCTCTTCCTTTCACTGATTGGAGCTTTTCTTTCCTCTACCAGATCAGAGTAGAGCATATACATTGAAGTGGTTCTCCCCCAAACAATCATCTTTTACCTTTGGTTATACAACAAATGGATGCACACCACTCACCTAGAAGGGGAAAAGCAACCTCTGTCCCCTCATCACTGCATTCTGAAAAGGATAAGTATGGGAAGAAATCATAGGTCTTTTCATCTATTTATGATAATCTAGTCTATACCGAGGTCAATACTGATTCCCTAACATACTGCCCTCTGCTTTATTTAGCTTTCTGCTAAATATCTCTGAAGTAAATGCTAGATGGCTTTCCATAATCTTTAAATGGATTTTCCATTTGGCAATTTTAACCCATTAGTCTTAATATCTTCTAAAATGATGCCAAAGAATTCCCTTTCTGCTTCAGTATTTACATCCTTCAAATATTTTTAACTTTATGTTCTCTTTTAATCACTGCTAAGGAATACTTAAGACAGGTGTTCTTTACATAGTGCCTCATAAGTCCTCTCTCCTAACCCTGAATTATTCACATTACTACTCTCTGAACTATTTCAAATCTCAAGGTAATGAAGTGTCCAAAACAGAAAGCAGTATTCCAGGTGTGGTTTCACCAGCATCTGAAAGAATCTATTATCCTTCCTGCTCCATTCTCTATATACAACATCCAAAAATCTCATTAGTATTTTGCTTCCAGGCTGTATTTTAAACAAATACCTAATTCACTTTCCACCAGAACTCATAAGTATTTATAATAACTTTAAAATTTCCACATTTTTTTCCTTTACATTAAAAAAGGGTTGGATTTTCTACCTTCTTTCTCCCTTGATCCATCTCTCCCCCTCCTCCAAAATTAAAAAGTTCGGATGCATAAAAATGTTTATCTCTAGATAAAAAAATATTTACCTCTCTCTAAAAGTGTTACCCTATAGTCACAGATATTATTTATGGCCAACTTGCAGTTTTATATTACTTGCAAACTGTAGCAACCTATTACCCACCTCTCCCCAACCCCTAGTCATAAAAGAGTAATCCCAAGGACAAAGTGAATTTGCTCTCAGAGCAAACTGAAAAAGATCTGGAAATGTAAAAAATATATTCTCCCCCAAACAACCACCCTATGAAATGCAGAAAGGTAGCTTTCCTACCTTAATACTACTTTTTAAAAGGACACCTACCTGTAGTGATGTATTCAGCAACGAGTTCTGACTCTACTACAGCAATTGATGGACTCTCCGGAGAATGTCTCTTTTCCTGGGTCATCTGAATAGGCACTGCCATTTGACTCAAGTCAATAGTAGGTTGTCTTGGTTTAGATTCCAATTTTTCCTTTACTGCATAAAAAAGTCAGGGGAAAAGTTAACTTTATTACAAACAAGTACCCAAACCAGAGTTGTCCATGGGAATAACGAACCAGACCTCTGGGGTGCCACACTGGCAGTGACTAAGGAGACAATGAGTTCAAAAGGAAAAATCAGACTGCTATGCAAGGGTATAGAGTCCACAACTTGTGCAATCATACCCAAAAGCCTAGCAAAAAGGACTCATATGCAATCAGAGTAAAATCCCCCCCTAATATCATTAGGCCAGACAACTGGTTCTGTTTCCCTTATACACATTTCCCTTACAACATTTTCTTTACCCTTCTTCAAGGGAGTCCCTGGTATCCTTGAGTTCACCAACCTGAAAACAAAGGGTGAATAAGCAGTACATAGCATGATTTCCACTCAGGCACATCTACCCTGAATTATACAACTCAGTGATCAGTTTAATTTGTTCTATTAAAATTTTAAGGTAATCTCTAAAGAAATATTATAGTATTTTTAATGACTTTTAAAAAATAAAAATTTTCAACATTAGAAAAAATGGCTTCTGTGTTCCTGCAAAAAAAAATGTCTTCTAGAATAGTCTAGAATCAGGAATGGTTTCTGTGGACAGATTTATTTTTCTATCTTATCACTTTTCCACAGAATCTACTCATTCAGTTTCTACCTTCTTATAAGGCATTAATGAAAATGGCTGAGTATGTAAAAAACAAGGAGCTGAGGAAATGACTAAGGCTAAAAATAATATCAATATTTAAAAATGTTAACCAAAGACTTACATTAAATACTAGTATTCTTGGGGTAGTGTAGAGTGGATGTCACAACAAAGAGTAGTAACCAATAATCAAGTCCACTGAATGATCATTCAGATTATTCCCACAAAGCATATAATGTGACAAAATCAAGATAATCATTTAAACAAAGAAAGCAAAACAAAGCCAAAAGAATAGAGAAGTCGCTCTATAAGTAGAGAGGACATTGAACTAGGAATCAAGACATTGAATCTCACTCTGCCACTAACCTACTGGGTAACCTCTCTAGTTTCAGTTTACTTATCCATAAAATGAAAGGGTTGGATAAGATCATTGCTAAGGTCCCTTAAATACTCTGACAATCTTTGACCTATTATAATAGAGAGGTCAGTATTTATAACACAGGTTTTGCCTAGTTCGTTGAAGATATTTAGTAACTAGAAATACTGACAGAATCTTGTGAGGATAGCTTTGCATGGAAGTTCAAGTAAGTAAATTATATAAAGAAATATGAAGATAAAATTAAAACAAATCAGAATGCTAGAAAGGGCCATTAATGGTGTTTTATGAACATAAAACTGTCCCACCAATATCAAGGAGGATGACGGGCCCTTCAATCTGCCTCCTACTATTTTTGAATAGAGCTGGTGTACTGTATCTATCTTTCCACTTAGAAGTAACAGACCTACTCCTTTCTGGTAACAAGAGCAACAGGATTGTCCAGTTAAGTCAGGAGACAGAGAAGAAAGCTCTGCCATTTTTTTCTACCTTTCTACTGACTATATTTATCCTTCAGTACTCCTGTGCACATCTTAATGAACTGACAAGTAAGAAGACTGCACCAATGATTATAGACAAGTCCAGAGGGGGGAAATGTGCTCAAATAACAAAGAAAATAGAACAGTGGTAGTATTTTAGCACAACCCATCTCTAGAGAAAACATGCTTCATTCAATTGAGCATGTGAGTTCATACCTGTTGTCTGTTGGAGTTCTAACAGAGCTTTGATTGTTGAAGTAGCTGATTGTGATTCACTGGATACATCCTGATAAATTATGGTGGGGCTAGTCTCCATTGCAATCTCATGTTCTGACCAATCCTGACGCCGGGAAGCAATTACATGAACTACAGGCTGGGAATCTGTTTTATATTAGTTAAAAAAAAACAAACCCTATAAACAAAGTTTCTCTTAAAAAAAAAAAAACAATTTGCTTTTTAAAAATCTTTGTATTTATTGTAAACTTCATGCTTTATCTCCCCAAGAAGACTTGTAAGCCCCCAGAGGGCAAATGTCTTTCATGTCTGTATTCACAGAATTATTCATTCAGTAACTGAACAAACTAGGCACCTATGTGCCAGAGTCTATATTTGGCATTGAGGATACAAAGGAGCTCACAGAATAATCAGAGGATTCTCAAGAAGCACACAATCTGGTTAGGGAGACAGACATGTAAAAAAGACAAGTTACAATTCAATGTGATAACTGCTATAATAAATAGGTGTGTACTTGTGTAAGTGGGTATATATTTGTGTAAGAACAAATGCTATAGGAGTCTTATTTTCCCAAATGCAGCTGAAAATGTACTCTGTATTACAACCTCAGCATTCAGTCAACACTTATTGAATGACTGATTTATTGAAAGGAAATCTTGTCCACTAACAACAGGACTGGATAGATAATCTAGAAGCAACCTGATATAATAGGACACATACAACATTTGAAATTCAAAGTCTTAGGTTACAGCCTCAGCTCTATCAATTATTAGCAAGTTGGTTCTTTGGGTCTTAGTATCATTATTTAATTATGGCAACAATAAAATCACCTCTCTACCTCACAGAATTTCTGAGGATCTGAGGATATAACAAAATCATATATGTAAAAGAGCTCTGTAAACTATGAAGGGCAATAGAAATATTGTTGTGGTAGTGGTGGCCTGAAAGTCCTCCATTCTAAGACTTTTTGTTAGTTTCAAATTAAATTACACCCTAATTCAAGGTTTATTATATTCATGCTATACTGGTATGCATGTAAATACTAAATGTGCATCAAATCGAGCAACAAACTATTTATGAGTTTTCTATCTACAAAATAAGCCGATTGGACTAGACTACTGTTAAGTTCCTAAACTCCTTTGTCCAAAACACCATACAGAAAATTATGCAAGATATATAAAGGCATGATCCCTACTCCCAAGTTTGGATTATATAATGAAAGAGACATAAAATAAAGATATACATATAGCTTTGTATTTTGGGGCAAAACCAAATGATTAGGGCAAATAAGATGAATACATAGAAAGAAAAAGTCTGCTTTGAATTGGAATGGTCAGTGAAAGCATCACAGAATAATAAAAAGAATCCATGTAGTCCCCCAAACAAGAATAAATGCAACATAAGTTTGACCTTCTATGAATATTATATTTTTGAAAACCACAAATTTGTCCCAAAAGGTTGGGGCAGGGGAAACAACTCTTAAAAAAAAGAGAGATAAAAATAAACCAATAGTCTTCTCAAAGAAAACAAAATCAGTTTACAATAAATCTGGAATTTTTAATTAACATTAATAAGTTATTATACACACACACACACACACACACACACACACACACCCAAATGGGTAGGACATAAGGCATATGAAGGATGTATAACTTCCATTAAACTTCCTCCAAAATCTAGAAAATTAAAGGAACTATCCCGGAATACCAAATGCTATGTGAAGCATATAACCATTTTTCTTTACTCATTCTAAGTAGATATATAGAACTTAAACTTAAGACAATTATATTAGGGAATCATTCTTTTTATATAACCTAAGTTCTCAAATTTAAAAAATTCCATTGATGATATAAGTACCCCTTGGTTGGATGAGAGGACCTATAGGCAAAGAATGACTTGGCAACTCCACTCCATATACATTGATTATCTAGAAGAAAGCAAGGACTTCATTTGTAGAGGGATATGGTAGAGACTAGAAAAGGAACACAAATTTCCACATGGGAACACCTATCAGGGAAATCATCACAAATAACATCATCCCATAGAGACTGGGGAGATTGCTCACTCTCTGTCCATACTCAGAAAGAGTAGCTGACCATCACAAAGTATTACCGAAATAACCCCAAATCTATGACAGAATGAGAGAGTGAACCTCGATGTGAAAACCATTTCTTGAGTGATTTTCCTCTCTACCTTTGGCTTATGTTTAGTCTGATAAATCTACTGCCTATCAAGTCTGATGCTGGAGTCAGAAAGTAATGACTGAGGTACCAGGAATCTGATTTCATAGTACCATTTGATTATGTGATGTGCATCCATCTTGTAGATTTTTTTGAAGGTTTAATGGAAATTATGCATCCCTGGTGTTGTACATATTCTACCCAGTATTGTTATTTTTTTTTTTTGAAGGAGTGTGGGGTGTAGGGGAGGAATACAGTTTTTAAATGGTAATTAAAAATTCCAGATCTATTATATGTTGATTTTGTTTTCTTTGGGAAGGCTATTTTTTTTAAATGACCCTATATCTCTTGAAGATGGTGGCCTGCTAACCCTCAGATATCTTTCCCGACAAATTACTTAGCAAGTATTTATTAAATACCTACCACATGTTTTGTACTAGAGATACACACTGTATCCAAAGGCAGACTCAGACATCTCTATGAAAGAATGTCTCTATGTCTTTACTATAAAATGCCTATATCACATTTTCATAATATCATAAGACCTGTCAGCCAGAAAAGATTTAAAAGTTCATTTAATGCTCTCAGCAATCCTATGCTATAATCTTCACAAAGTACCACCGCCAGTCCAGGAACTCCACCACCAGAGAACTCACTACTTTCTAAAACAGTTTCCTTCCCAACTCTGCACAATATAACAATTAGAAAATTTTCTTTAATGGAGTGGAAGCAGGTTTTTCTGTTACTTCTACCCAATGGTTCTAGTTTCCACCCATGTATCTACACAGACCAATTCTTTTTCCTCTTCCTCAAGATAACTGATGATATCTCCCATGCTCCCCCAACCCAACTCAATCTTCATCATCTCTTCTCCATGATAAATGGTCTGTCTTCACTAACATTCCTCATATAAAATGATTCCCAGATGCCTTACCCAACTAAACCATCTCTTCTAAACTAAACCCAAGATGTCTACATCCCTTTTACGATGTAACATGTACCTTCCCTCTGAAGTATTGTCATAAAGCCTAAGGCCTTCATAGTATTTAATTGTCTAGCCGGCATCACCCAAAATGTTCCAGAGAACATTAATTTCTCAAGATGTTCTACAAAAAAAGGGTCCCATGGTCAAAAAAGTTGGGGAGCATTTTACATTATATACTGCACTCCTCATATTAGCACGTAACAGCTCTGAAAAGTTATGCAATAAGTATGCTTTGCTTAACTTTGATTTATTCCTCACCTCCTTGGGGGTGGGAGATAATGGGAAAAGTTAGAAACTATAAGTAGAATCAAAAAATTCCCCTGGCATAAGAAATATCCTTATTTCCAGGACTTGTGTAAGACAAGTCATCAGAAAAACATCTGAAATCAAAAAAAGGTTGATTTATTTTTACAGTAGAATGCCAACTATCAAATATACAAATAATGAACTTTAGAAAATCATCAATGGATGCTAAAACTAGATAAATGTTTAACGAGGAACATGATATTTATATAGTTTCAAAGTATCTCCTCACAAATGGGGAAGATATCACCTCAGCCAATTGATCAACATTAAATTAACATCAATATAGGGACAAACTAACATCATGTGCCTACTAATGAGATAAAACTAAGGACACAATATCATATCTGTGGAATTCTTGCTGAATTTAATCAAGAGCAAACATCAGACAAAACAACAGAAGAATATTCTACAAAGTAACTGCTCTATACTCTTCAAAAATGTCAAGATCAAGAAACACAAAGAAAGGCTGAAGGATTAACTAAAGTTCAAGGAAAATGAAGAGCCATGATAATTAAATGCAACTAAATACAATGCAATCTTGAATTAGATTGTGGACTGAAGAAAAAAGTATAAAGAATATTATTAGACAATTGATGACATTTGAATGGATTATAGATTATAAAATCATAGCTTTAAATTTCTTGATTTTGATAACTGCATTTTAGTTATAAATAGACTAACCCTTAGGAAATATGAACCTACAAATGTAAGTATTTAGGGGTAAAGGACATGATATCTATAATTTGTTCTCAAATGGGGGGAGGGGGTGGAGGGGTTTAGTTAGAGAAGCAACATTAAAGCTAACAGGGCAAAATGTAAACTAGTGGTGAATCTAGAAAAAGAGTATACACAGGAGTTCTTTTTACTCTTCCTGCTACTTTCTCCTATCTTAAATTACATTAAAAAATGTTGCTATTTGCGGGGTGGGGAGGAGATGGCGCTAAAAACCACAAAAGCAATATAAAAGAAAAATGGACATCTAAGTAGTGCTTAGATTCCTAGCAGTTACAACACTCAAATATTCAAAACAGCACAATTTTAGACTGACTCAATCGTTTATCCTTTTCTCTTTATTTTTTATTTTTTTAAAAATATATTTTATTGATTTTTTACAGAGAGGAAGGAGAGGGATAGAGAGTTAGAAACATCAATGAGAGAGAAACATCGATCAGCTGCCTCCTGCACACCTCCCACTGGGGATGTGCCCGCAACCAAGGTACATGCCCTTGACCAGAATCGAACCTGGGACCTTTCAGTCCGAAGGCCGACGCTCTATCCACTGAGCCAAACCAGTTAGGGCTATCCCTTTCTCTTTAAATCACAGCATATATATTCCCAACACCTTGTCTTTGTGAGTATGTACTAAAGAGCTATACAAGGATATGGGAAGAAGGGTAAATGCAGATTATAAAAACTGGCTTCATATTCAATTACATTAGATACGCTTAGTCTGAACTATAAAATATGTCTGTATTACAGAATATTTTTAAAATACAAAATGAAAGAAAACTAATAAATAAAAACAGATGATGATGTTTATATTATAATAGATCAAAGAGCAGAAAAACCTTATACTCAATCACATCTAGAAATAGCCAAACTCTTGCACCATTCTTAGAATGACAACTGAAGACTCACTAATGAAGTGACATGTTTGGAAAGTACTGATTGATTTAGGGCTCCCTTAGGAAAAGAAGAACAATTTTAAAAGATCATCTGAGATTATCCTATATAATAAGGAGGTAATATGCAAATGGTCGTTATGCTGTGACATGTAACGACCAACAGCAGAAGGGCGGGGCAGCGAGCTATGAGCGGCAGAGAGCTACGAGAGGCAGTGGGCCAGGCGGCCAGCTGAGGCAAGCAGCAGCGAGCTACTTGCGCATGGATTTGTGCGCAGGGCTACTAGTATATATAATCTCAGATACAGATGCGCGTGCGTACACACACACACACACACACACACACACACACACAATCACAAAAAAAAAGAGCAGTGGTTCTCAACCTGTGGGTCGAGACCCCTTTGGCGATCGAACGACCCTTTCACAGGGGTCGCCTAAGACCATCCTGCATATCAGATATTTATATTACGATTCATAACAGTAGCAACATTACAGTTATGAAGTAGCAACGAAAAAAATTTTATGGTTGGGTCACAACATGAGGAACTGTATTTAAAGGGCCAGAAGGTTGAGAATCACTGCTCTAGAGACCCAGTGCACAAATTTGTGCACAGGTGGGGTCCCATTCCCACCCCCTACCCTCCCCCCTGGCCTGGCCAGCGATGGGGCCGACTGGGGCCAGCTCACCCAGTTCCCATCAGGGCCTGTGGGGGTTGGCCAGCTGGGGAGGGACCACAGGAGGTTGGCTGGCCGGGGAGGGACTGTGGGACGGCTCCAGGGCATGTCCAGCCCTCTTGTCCAGTCCCGATCGGCCAGACCCCAGCAGCAAGCTAACCTACCGGTTGGAGCGTCTGCCCCCTGGTGGTCAGTGCATGCCATAGCGACTGGTCGAGGTCGACCAATAGATCAGACACTTAGCATATTACACTTTTATTATATAGAATATATATATTCATGTCCCCCTTTTAGAACCAATGCATAAGCTAAATATTTTATGTATTTTATAAAATGAGTGACATAGTGTTCATTTGTTAAAATCGACTTTTTTATTTACTTTGAATTGATGAGTTTTCAAAGACCATTTCAAATGCTACTTCTTCATGAGGCTTTCTCATCTGCTCCTCACTGGAGTATGAACTTTCAGCATTTGGTATTTTTGTTAGTAATAACATTTTGTTACTAATAAAATTCTTATACTGAAGTTGTACATTTAATTTTTTTTAATCCCCTACTCGAGAGTTTAAGCTCCTAATGAGCAAGAACTATATTTTACTCAGCCTTTCTAGGGTCTCTAGCATAATGCTTAGTACATAGTATAAACTAACAAATAATAAAGTGTTTGCACAATATGAAGAATCTATATTAGAAAAGTGCTAACAAAGCACTCCAGAAAGGATAATGGGAAGGCAGGGAGAGAAATAGAGTGACTAGGAATGACCAAGGGAATATAAACAGCTTTGCTTAGATGCATCAGAGTGCATAAGCATGGGCATAACATACTGCCTGACAGTAAGAGTGATTTAAGATAACTGAGTATTAGATTTGTAGAAGGTCTCAAAGATTATGATCATGATCTTTCAAGTGACTTCCTAGAAGAACATAATTAAAACAGCACTGAAAACAAAAAGCTTCCCTACTATGAATTATGGCTTCACAGCCCCTTCCTTATAATTAGGAGAGTCATATAATTATTATCTAAACTGGGATACCTTTGAGAATGAAAGGGAATGCTATTAATAATAATGCTAGAACAGACATAAACTAGGACTTGTCCCATGCAAACTGCAATGCATGATAGCCTACTTACAGCCCACTTGTAGCCTACCTCTGGCCACCTTGACTCTTTCTCAAGATTCGGCAACAACCATTTCAAAAGGTATATTCACTTTCTTGCATACTTCTACCTACCCAAAGAAAACAGGAGGAATCATAGCTCTAGGCAGTTTGTAATACCTACCTGTCAAAATCATTATCCTAAGTTTACCAATTATTTGATGAACATATGCCATGCAGTAAAGAATGGTAGGCCTTACCAAAAACAAAACTTCAGCTCACTAATTACATATCAAACAAAAGAAAATCAAATCAAAAGAAGTGACAAATCAAACCATATTTATTTAAAATTTCTAGATGCAACTATTCTGGAACTAGGGCACTATTTTCAGCAGTAATTATATAAAATGAATCTTACCTTGGGAACTTTGGGAGGACTCTGTAGAAGAGGAACTATCTGTATAACTTTGTGGTTCTTCTTTTCCCTCCTGAATAGAAGAATTACTGGCCTCTGCCACCCTGGATGCTTGCTGTAATGTTTCTGTGACCAGCTGCCTTGTTTGTTCACTAACAACTGTGGCTTGAAATGTCACTGGTTTGGGTTTAATAAGAACCTAGGAGAAAAGCAGAAATATACCAAGTTCAAATTTTAGAGCACTATTTAAAATGTTAAACTTCTATGTCATGAACAATAATATTTCTTTGGGAGTACAAAACAGCATTCGGTACATTTACTATATTTTGGGCACAACATTGTTCATCAAAGACTAATTCAATCTATGAGCAAATTATAGTCAAGCTACATAAAACATTTTAAGTGGTACATGCCATATAACAGCCATGATTCTGACAAGAGCATCTGCCCCTCTTTTTCCTTGCCTATGATGTATTCAGGAGTCATTTTACAATCTAGGCTATATAGTAGAAATGAGTCACAAGAAAGATACAAAAAGCCTAGATTCCCAGTGGAATTTTTGTGTCACAATAACAGTTCCAGATTTCACCAGTCTGAACATTAATTAACATAGTAAAAATAAAACCTTAATTTGTTTAAGTCACTGTTCTTTGGTTTTTCTATCATTAGTAACCAAATGAAATTCCTGACACATGTATACAAAGTAAACTTGCTTGGGACCGAAATCATCTTTGAAAAAATCCCCAGAGGAACAATGATGTAGTCAACTATTAGAAGCAATATGGAATATGTGTTAGATCAACTCTTGGCAAAGGTGAAAACCACAGATACCAAAGCAAGTGAAATGAAGAAAGATTTTCAAAGTGAACCATTTCACTTCAAAATTTGGACTCTTGGAGTTGACTTCAATTGGGTACATGGAATAATGTTAACTCACCACATTTATCTTTTATTTCTCCCACATATAAGATTTTAAACCTTTTCAGACTCTATTAAGTAACCCATTTCTAAGAATTCAAGAATGAAAACATAATACAACTTAGATAATGAAACAAAATTGTTCCAGTTGAATTTTAAAGGCAATTTGGACTTACTTCTAATCATCAAACTTACTTGTTTAGATAGTAAACTATTTAGCTATAATTCTAAGGAATCATTCTAAACGCAAATTATTATTTTATAGGTAAATTACTACTTTTTACAAAAATTCTAGATTAGCATTTCTCAACCAAAGCTACCTTGCTTCCTTTGATATTCTCAGACATCATGTAAAATACACAGCAGCCCAGCAACATAAGATTAATTCCTGAGCCTCAATTTCCCAAGCAAATTTCCAGAAAAGCTCCCTTAGTAGTAGAAAAAATGAACAGATCACTAGCTTCTCTACTATTTAAGTTTCAAGTAAAGCAAATTTTTTAAGTAAATAAAGTGCTTTCAAAGGCCATATTAGCTTATAAAAAGTAAATAATTTTCTCTGAGAGTTGCTAAATAACTACCATTCTTCCTGAACAATATACTCCTCAAATAATAATACATAACTTCAACAAATTTTATTCCAAGGGGATTTTCTCCAATCTTTGCTCTTAATAAGACACAAATATTTAGATATTTTTTAAAAGTGTGAGGAGTGAAACAAAGGGTTTGAAAACAGATGGATAATTATACACATGTAGTCATAACTTTTAATAATTTTTAAAAAATATTACTGATCTTTTCAAATTTCTTTGGAATTTTAGGAATTTAAAATATACCTGAGCCATGAAAAATCACCATATCTTACAGCATACCTGTGTTTTCCCTTGCTGCCCATAAACAATTTTTGTTGGGATGATTTTAGCTGCTGGTTGAACTGTGGAACCTATTCCTTTTGGTTGCGTTACAATCATTTTGGTGATGGGTCTTGTAGCAGTGATAATAGCTGGCTTTGCTCCCGTTGGCACTGTCTGAATAGTCTTTTCTCCCTAAATTGAAGTCAGTAACATATGAGATTTATAAGCATTTAAATGATAAAAACTGTGCTTTTACTGAAAAATCACAGAAAAGATTTTATCAGGATAATGGGAAAAAGAACTATAAATTGTGCAATAAAGTACAATGTTTCAAGGTGATCAAAAATCCTAGACTTAGTTGAAATGATCTTAGAAGTCATCTGACTTTCTATCCAAAGAAGACATTAATTATTTCCTGATGAGTAAATTAAAAGAATTACTGAATAAGTATACCTACTATACTGCCTCATTCATAGACTACATATATTAGAAGTCAGAAAATTAAAGAAATACCAGAGGCCCAGTGCACAGGATTTGTGCACTGGTGGGGGGTGTGGCCTGCGGTGATTGGCCAGCTGTGGGAGCGCTGCTCATCCTGGTCAGCCAAGTGGCTATGGACTTGCCCTCTGAGCGGCTAGTCCTGCTGTGGTAAGCCGAGCAGCACTCCCACTGTGGCAGTGTACTGACCACCAGGGGGCAGTTCCTGTGTTGAGCATCAGGTTGCGATACCCTCAGTCACGCTCAGGGTAGGGCCGATTGGGGGGTTGGGGCACCGCCCCATCACACTCAAGGCAGGGTCGATGGGGAGGAGGCGGCGCCACCCTCTGTCACGCACAGAGCAGGGCCGATCAGAGGGTTGGGGCGCTGCCCCCTGTCACTCACAGAGCAGGGCCAATCAGGGGGTTGGGGCGCTGCCCCCTGTCACTCACAGAGCAGGGCTGATCAGGGGGTTGGGGTGC
>NW_005359225.1:1312889-1319737 GCF_000412655.1 Myotis brandtii
GGCCGCCATCTTGGCTGACAGTTAATTTGCATAAGGATATGCTGATTAGCCAATGGGAAGGGTAGCGGTCGTATGCTAATTACCATGTTTCTCTTTTATTAGTGTAGACTAGAGGCCCGTTGCAGGAAGATTCCTGCAAGAATAGAGCTTCCTGAGACCACAGCGAAGCAGAGAAGGGAGTGAAGCCCACTGAGGCAGGCTTCGCTCCCTTCTCCGCTGCCTCGCTCCCTCCCTTCGCCGCTTAGCCCTCAGCTCCCTTCCTTCTCTGCCACCTGGCCTCTCTCCCTTCTCCGCCGCTTTGCTCTCACCAGGTCACGGATCCAAGGTCCGGATCCCCCGGGCAGCGTCGGGAGCTACCGGCCCCGCCTCGCCGGGTCAGGGGTCCGGGGCCCGGGTACCACAGGCAGTGTCGCGCGCTGCAGGCCCTGCCTGCAGTATGCAAATTAGTCGCCATGTTTGTTGGTGGTTAATTTGTATATCACGCTGATTAGCCAATGGGAGGCGTAGCAAAGGTACAGTCAATTACCATGTTTGTCTATTATTAGGTAGGGCATGGAAATGTTAACAATGATAGAGTTGGAATTATACGTCTTACCCCACCCCATGTTCATCTTTATTTTCTAATTTATCTAAAATGAACATTTATGTAATAAAATTACTGTGCATTATACCAATAGCTAAAGGCACATATATAAAATAAACTGCCTAAGTCCCCAAATATAAATTACAAGGATAAATAGCATAATGTCTATGTGAAAAAACATGGGCAAGAGATGAAATCAGCAAAGATTTAACATTCTTTCTGAGGCTATATGGGAAAATACAAAGGAAAAACTTAAGGCATTTCCCATGTTTTGTTACTAGTATGTTACTAATATCACTTTAGTTTATTGACTGGATAGCATAAGCCCATTAACTTTTCATCATTTTCTACATTTTCATCTGCTTTATTCTTAAGTTCCATTTTCTAGTAATTTATGAAATCAATACTTAAACTTAACTAAATTTAATTCAAATACAGTGATTTTACTAAATTAGTAAAATTTTAAAAATTGAAAGTCCATAAATAAAAAGGAAAGGATCTGAATTTTTTCACCTTATCGGTTTTTCTTAATTTTCAGTCACTAAATGTGTCCGTCTAAACTTAACAGCCAGTAAAAACAAAGCACCCAGCTGAGCTGGCAAAAAGGTAATCACTATGAACTTAAAAGCCAAAATTATTACAAAAATCACAAGATTAACTATCTGCTATAATTATCTAGAGGACACATGAAGTGTCTGCCAATTGTGCACTTACTTATTTTAACACACACATACTCTTCACAGCTGCATTCTCTGGAAAGAGCTTTAGTTCATTTGCCAAGAACTGCTGGTTTACAAGTGGGCATGCCTATCTATTTAAATAGCTTGACGGGCCTTGTCCAAGTATAATGACCTATTCAAAGACAATTCAAAATCAACTAGCAGGCTATTTTTTTAAAAAGCTTTTCTGGTGTGTGGGAGCATGCATAGGAGAGCAAGTGGTTAAGTACAGGTGCGTGTACACATGTGGTAAAGAGGATTGGTCTTACACTCTTTTCTTCTTGTAACTATCATGCCCTGTGCCAAACATATATCTAGCAACTACAAGTCACAAATAACTCTTAGATCTATATGACCATAGGACCTAGGTTACATGGCAACCCCTCTTATATATCAAGTTCTATGAAACTGCAAATCAGACTATAAAGGGTTCTGAAAATCTAAATTCTAACTGTGGCTTTACTTTTGGCTTACTATGTGAACTCAGGCTAGGAACAAACTATGTCTTCCCACATGACGAAAAACTCTAATGCTGGACCCCTGTCAACACTGTGAAGACTGTGCTGCCTAGGAAGCTAATAGAGATCTATTATAATGAAGTACAGCATTCTTTTTCAAGCAAAGTAGGGACATCACCAAGCCTAAACAGTTAAGTACTAAGAGTAATAACAATAAAGAACAAAACAAAACAAAAACACTTATTAGGGACTTCCTATGTGTGAGGCACTGTTCTAAGCACTTTCCAAAAACAGGTACCAGTTAATGAAAAAACTCACCGATAAGAGATTATCATCCCCAACACACAAATGAGGAAATTAAGGATAAGAGAAGTTGAATAAATTAGCCAAGGTCAAACTATGACACTGAGAGACCCTAGGTTTATCTAACTCCAAACCTCTTAACCACTGCCTATATAAATAAACAAAACTATAACTGAATCTGTTATTTAAATTTTTTTACTAGCTCCAAGGTAAAAATGAAAGTAACAAATCCCTGTCAATTAATTTAGTCTTAATCCCAAATATTTCTCTTTTCCCAGCCTAATACTGGTTCGCTCTCTATTGGCCACATGCAGGAATAACATATCCTCTAACAGATGTCCCCCAGGAGTTAAGCCAGCGGAATCCTCCGTCAGGACCAAGCTAAGTATCTAAATTATGGTCATAAGCAACATGTTTTAGAAATTACTATGAAAAATGGCATCAGTAGATGGTGTTTTAACAGTTATTACATCACAGTGGTGCTAAATCAAGCCATTCTGGCCATTGTGAGGTTCTGAAGTTCTTAAGCAAATATTTGTATAGCTGGTCTTTCAAGTCCTCAATGTATTGCTGAGTCTGCAGTTCAAGCTCTTACTTACTCCAGCATTTAGCAATGTTGTGACAACATTTTTGCCCGGGAGGCCTTGAATGGTCGTTCCTTTTCCTGTAGTCTTTTGCACAACAATCACATTGGGCTTGGAAGTCATTGGGATTGTAGTGATTTTGGTAGTCGTTCCTTAGAGAAGGGGGGAGAAAAGGAGGCCTGAGTTAAGAACTAGTGATATTTGACTATTTATGCTGTACATAATTAATACCTGTAATCAATGTCATCTTAAGATGACATGAAGGCTGTCATGAGGATGAAAATAAAGGCTTGGAATAGTAAATTACAAGTTGTCCTAGAATGACAGAATATTAAGAATTGACTCTTATAGCAGACATCTTTTTAGAATCTGAGGACCTACGTACCAAACTCAGAACCTAAATATATCACTATCAATTTCTTCATCAATATTCCTCTCCCAACTAGTTAACGGAGACAAATGAGAATCTCTATTCCCCCAAACATAGTATCATATATATTTCCCCCAAACATAGTATCATATATCTATGTAACTAGTGTGATGGAAAAACTCATCAAAAACATAAAAAAGAGGTAGTTAAATGCTCATCAAAATTCACATAACCCTAGACCAGGGGTGGGCAAACTTTTTGACTCGAGGGCCACAATGGGTTCTTAAACTGGACCGGAGGGCCGGAACAAAAGCATGGATGGAGTGTTTGTGTGAACTAATATAAATTCAAAGTAAACATCATTACATAAAAGGGTACGGTCTTTTTTTTTTTAGTTTTATTCATTTCAAACAGGCCGGATCCGGCCCGCGGGCAGTAGTTTGCCCACGGCTGCCCTAGACTCTAGAGAAAATTTATGGGGAAAAAAGCCATGTATTTTTATGTGATCAAAAAAGGCAAACTAAATACTGACTCAAAGACTAAACACAGGTTAAACAAGTGCTCTTAGAATCTGCAGCATTGTAAACAGTGAGGATGAAACTCTATTTTTTATTTTTATATACATAAACTTGTATTTCCATCTATTAAGATCTACTTAGTAAAGCTATATCTACCGACCCAAACATTGTATTATCTTGCCCTGTCCCCTACATCTGCTTCTCTCCTTACCTATGAACTCTATCTACCTATCAAATTTGTACCCTATATTCTTCTAATTGTCCAAGTTGGAAATCCTGGTGCAAATCTTTGATTCATGCCTTGTCTTCACGCTAACAAAATCAAAGTTTCTTGAGGTCCACACTGTATCTTTACACATCACTGATTCCTCAATGCTTAGCACACAGTGTATGGCAATTACTCAGTCATGAGTATGTGAATGAACTCAATTTGTCACCAACATGTTTTCTTTCAAAATATTATCAATATCAGTTCAATAGACAACCCTCATCTCTTTTGGCTTCCCATTATTTTCTCCCTATTTCAACTTTCTCTACTACACAAATAGTTCTGATGGTACCTGTAGCAAATATCCTAAAAAACAAAACAAAAAACAAATAAATAAACCACCTAATTTCATCATGCCAAGAACCCAGAACACGTGAAATTGGTTAAAACCTTCCTAATCCCTCTTGTATCTAGTTCCAACTTCCCATTTTGATTTTCAAATTCCTACATGATTTGCCCTTAATCTACCAATTTGATCTTATTTGTTCTGTGAGAAAAAACAAGTAATCTTTTCAGTCAAAGAAGGGAGTTCAGGCAGCTGACATTTTGGCCCGTGACTTGCAGCTCCTGTGGGGGCTGCCATTTTGAAACAGCAAAGGTCAACCCCTCCCTTTCCCCTCTAGCCAATCTCGAAAGACTATGAGCCTAAGCTCCTCCAATCAAGAGTGAGGGACAGATTACGTGAGTCAGGAATAAAAACTGAGTGACCACTGCTCAGTGTACATGCGGCTAGGCTCTGTTGGTAGCACCCTTCTGCAGAAGTAAAGACATGTGCCTTGCTGCTGGCTCCCGAGGGTGCTTCGTGTTCTACCAGGACCCCTGGTTTTGGGGGCTTGCCTTATTTCTAACAGTTCCTACTCCAAGATACACAATGTGATTCTAGTCTAACAAGTAACTTCTTGACTATGGCTTCCTATTACCTAACACACAAAGCCAAACTCCTCTGCTTAGCTTTCCAGGTTCCATCAGACTTTAATTTTCAGAATTACCTAGTATATACCTCTCCTTCAGTGTTGGTTTCCACATGGGTCCTTGAGCATAACAGTCCCAATGCGACTTTTGCACCTGTAATTTCCTTTGCCTATAAAAACAGGCAAACCATATTTTTCTTCCACAGCTTACATGTCATTTATTAAATGACTAAGCAAAGGACAGGTACTCATAAAAATATAACGGATTAATATATTCTCAAAAAGAAAAGTTAAACAAAATTTTTTTTCTACTGAAAACCTTAGCATTTTGTACAAAAGATTTAGAAATAAGATTGTACTAAGAATAAGAATATTCTAGTTAGGTAAAAGGCCTCTACTCAGAAAACTACAGGATGTTGAAAAAAGAGATAGAGGAAGACATAAACAGATGGAAGAACATACCATGTTCTAGGATTGGTAGAATCAACATCATTAAAATGTCCATACTACCCAAAGCAATCTATAAATTCAACGCACTTCCCATTAAAATACCAATGGCCTACTTCAAAGATCTAGAACGAACTCTCCAAAAATTCATCTGGAATAAAAAAAGACCCCGAATAGCTGCAGCGATCCTGAGAAAGAACAAAGTAGGTGGGATCTCAATACCAGATATCAAGCTGTATTACAAAGCCACTGTTCTCAAAACTGCCTGGTACTGGCACAAGAACAGACATATAGATCAATGGAATAGAATAGAGACCCCAGAAATCAGCCCGAACCAATATGCTCAATTAATATTTGACAAAGGAGGCAAGAACATACAATGGAGCCAAGATAGTCTCTTCAATAAATGGTGTTGGGAAAATTGGACAGATATATGCAAGAAAATGAAACTAGACCACCAACTTACACCATACACAAGAATAAACTCAAAATGGATAAAGGACTTAAATGTACGACAGGAAACCATAAAAATTCTAGAAGAATCCAAAGGCAACAAAATCTCAGACATATGCCAAAGCAATTTCTTCACTGATACAGCTCCTAGGGCAGTTGAAACTAAAGAGAAAATGAACAAATGGGACTACATCAAAATAAAAAGCTTCTGCACAGCAAAAGAAACCATCAACAAAACAACAAGAAAACCCACTGCGTGGGAAAACATATTTGCCAACGTCATATCTGATAAGGGCCTAATCTCCAAAATTTATAGGGAACTCATACAACTTAACAAAAAGAAGATAAACAATCCAATCAAAAAATGGGCAAAGGATCTAAATAGACACCTTTCAAAAGAGGACATTCAGAAAGCCAAGAGACATATGAAAACATGCTCAAAGTCACTAATCATCCGAGAGATGCAAATCAAAACAACAATGAGGTACCATCTCACACCTGTCAGAATGGCTATCATCAACAAATCAACAAACGACAAGTGCTGGAGAGGATGTGGAGAAAAAGGAACACTTGTGCACTGCTGGTGGGAATGCAGACTGGTGCAGCCACTATGGAAGACAGTATGGAGTTTCCTCAAAAAGCTGGAAATGGAACTCCCATTTGACCCTGTGATCCCACTTCTAGGAATATATCCCAAGAAACCAGAAACACCAATCAGAAAGGATATGTGCACCCATATGTTCATAGCAGCACAATTCACCATAGCTAAGATCTGGAAACAGCCTAAGTGCCCATCAGTAGATGAATGGATTAGAAAACTGTGGTACATCTACACGATGGAATACTATGCTGCTGTAAAAAAGAAGGAACTCTTACAATTTGCAACGGCATGGATGGAGCTGGAGAGCATTATGCTAAGTGAAATAAGCCAGTCAATGAAGGAAAAATACCACATGATCTCACTCATTCATGGATAATAAAGACCATTACAAACTTTTGAACAATAATAGATACAGAGGCAGAGCTGCCTCAAACTGATTGTCAAACTGCAGTGGGAAGGCCAGAGAGGGTTGGGGGGCAGAAGGGAGGGGAGTAAGAGATCAACCGAAGGACTTGTATGCATGCATATAAGCATAACCAATGGACATAAGACACTGGGGGATAGGGGAGGCCAGGGGATTGTCAAGGGCGGAGATAAAAAAGGACACATATATAATACCCTTTGTAATACTTT
>NW_005359225.1:1321025-1334129 GCF_000412655.1 Myotis brandtii
CATATATAATACTCTTTGTAATACTTTAAGTAATAAAACAATGAAAAAAAAGAATATTCTAGTTATATGTCAATTTCTGATAATCTTGCTCTAATATCTTTGTAATATACTTGCCATCATCTAATATCTCATCAGTCCAAAGTAACACTCAGGTTACACAAAAAAAGCACTTTTATCTATGGACCCCCAGCTTCACAAATGTTTCTTCCTTTATCTGTAGTATCTAAGCAGTAAGCTAAGAGCCACAAAAACCAGGCTGCCCATTATTCGCTTATATCAACTTTAACTCTTAATTAACTCCAGTCCCTCATGTGTGACTGATTATGATGCCTCCTTTGGCAATGCAGCCTCACCTAATTTTGGCTAAGAAAAACTTTTTAGAAAGTAAGCATGAAAAGCTGTCTCAAGGATATGTAAACCAAGCTTTAACTACACCAAAGTACAAGGACCATCAGCTTAATAAATATGGGAGGAGGCATAGCATAAGGCAAAGCAAGTACAGCATTATATTGAAACTAGTGCCTCGGTACACGGATTTGTGCACACTGAAAGGAAATTAGAAGGTGGCCAGTGGGGCGGGACTGGGCAAGACAGGCCGGATACGCCCTGGAGCCAACCTCCCACAGTTCCTCCCTGGCCTGCCGCACCTGGGGCAGCACCACAGCTCAAAGGGTGTCTTCAGAGTGAGCAGGGTCCCTCCGGCAGGTGGGGTCCCTCAGCCTGGCCTGCGGAGATCGGGCCGAAATCGGCTAACATACCCCGAGAGGTCCCGGGTTGTGAGAGGGTGGCTCTCGGGTGACGTACCCCGGAATCGGGCTCCCTCCTCTCTGGTTCCGGGGTGCATCACCCGAGAACCACCACTGCCAAGTCACTGCAGCTCAGCAGCTCCTGCATTGAGCGTCTGCCCCCTGGTGGTCAGTGCAGTTGGATAGTCACTTAGCCTTTTATATATATAGATAGAATACAATTTATAATTGATTACAATGGTCAACTTATAAAACTCTAAAATTCCAGTGAGCATGTTGCTATATCTCAGGTGATACCTATGTTATATGAAGAAAGTAGTACTACTTGTTTTTTTAAAAGGTCTTCCTCTATGCTTTCATAGAATTCAGTCTATAGTTCTCATGTTGCAACAGAAAGTACACAAGCTTAGCATTCTTTAGGGCAGAGAATGCACCTCATGTACATTCCTATGTATCACAGCACCCCACCCAGCATCTGGCTCATGGTGCATCACAGAACCCATTTATATATACAATCTTTACTTATAACGAGTCAAGATATAATGGATGCAAATAACTGTGAATCACATAGGCTATGACACTGATGCATTCCTGGGATTCCTATTTAACAATAAAAGTATTATGGTAGGTAGGCTTAAAAAACACAAATTTTACTATTTTTTACTATTTACTATTAACCCAGATCTTATTATGCACAGATTCTTTTTTTTCAGTGTCTACAATTAATTTTATTTACTATCTAAACACATACACTTCTCAATCCCTTCACCTTTTTCACCCCATCCTCCAAATCCCCTTCCCTCTGGTAACCATCAGTCTGTTCTCTATATCTGTGAGTCTGTTTCTGTTTTGTTTGTTTATATACTGTTCTTTAGATTCCACATATAAGTGAAAACATGGTATTTGTCTTTCTGTGACTGACTTATTTCATTTAGTATAATACCCTGTAGGTTCATCCATGCTGTCACAAATAGTAAGATTTCATTCTTTTTTATGGCCAAGTAATACTCAACTATGTACATGTACCACAGCTTTGTTTAAATCACAGATTCTTAGGTCACCCTAACAATCTTGGTCTCTTGGGTAATGTTTTGTTTTTGATTTTTCAACCACAGTTTACATTCAATACCATTCTGAGCCAGTTCCAGATGTACCACAAAGTGGCCAGAAAACCATGCACTCTACAGAGTGGTTCCCCACTGCCCTGAGTATCCACCTGGCCCCATACCCAGTTATCTCAACATTATTGACTATAATGTCTTGGGTAATGTTTTATGTTGTTTTGCTCAAAGATAAGCAAAGTAATAAATGAATTAAAAAGAATATATTCCCTGGCCAGGTGGCTCAGTTGATTGGAGCACTGTTCCATGCACCAAAAGGTTGCAGGTTTGATTCCCAGTCGGGGCACATACCTAGATTGTGGGTTCAGTCCCCTATGGGGTGGAGGGGTGGAATGTACGGGAGGCAACCAGTTTGTATTTTTCTCTCACATCTATCTTTCTCTCCCCTTTCCTCTCTCTCTAAAAAAAAAAAAAAAAAAAAAAATGATAATCATCATCATCATCATCATCATCATCCTTGGGTGAGAATTTTTAAAAAAAGTACTTAAACATTTGTTCCTTGTTTGGACATTGTACTAAAAATTAAGACAATCAGCCCTGGCCTGGTGGTTCAGTTGGTTGGAGCATCATCCCACACCAAAGGTTGCAGGTTCCATTTCTGGTCAGGGCACATATCTAGGCTGTAGTGTTGATCCCTGGTCAGAGCACATATGAGAGGCAACAGATCAATGTTTCTCTCTCACATCGATGTTTCCCTTTCCCTACCTCTCTAAAAAATCAATTAAAACATGTCCTCGGGTGAGGAAAGAAAAAAAAAAGTGTATCAAAATCAAGTTTTGCTATTGTCATGGCTTTTAATAATGTCCTCAGAGTCAAGATAATGAGTTCACCCATGAGCATAAAATCATGGACCCCCAGCTTCACAAATGTTTCTTTTATGAAGGATCCAATCATCTCCATAAAATATGCATAATTCTTCAACCAACCCACAAAAAACCTTACATATCTTAGTCCTCTCTATGTATACATATGTAAGTAAATATTTGACTCTATTAACATATGACTTAAATAACTGCAAAAATGTCATGCCTTCCATTTAATTGCTTATTCCAATAAAAGGAAAAACTTGACATTTATAGAATGCACTTTGGAAGAATGAACTTGCTTTCTAGGATATTATACAAAGAAAGTAAGGCCTTCACATAATAATATATGTATAATGTTCATCACAGGATTATTGATAATGAACACAAAAAATTGTAAGCAACCTAAAACACAGTGTAGCCATTAAGCAGAGTGGAAGGGATATCAAAATACATTTAATGGAATAGAAAAAGAATATTATATAAAAAAGAGAAAAACTGATTATATTAGCTCTCAAATTAAATACACACACACACACACACACACACACACACACAAACACACTTATACAAAGAAATGAATAGAAAAAGGAATGAACTGTAACATATACACTTAAATTTCAACACATTTCTCTGGATAATAAAAATTCTAAGTTTTTAATTTTCTTTGTACCTTTCTATATTTTCCAAATTCCCCACAATGAGGAAAAATGTCTCACTTTTTAAAGTCTTCTATTCTTACAGCTAGATTTTTTAGTGTATTTTAAGAAAAGTATTCTTTCTTTGTTGGGAAATAGTGGTATGGGGTTGGGGTGTGAACAGACTCTAGAATCCAGCATCTATCTGCTCATGGGTGAAAGCAGAAACTGTCTAAATTCATCCAACCAGGCTTACCAGTTTACTATAAATAGACAGCTTAGAAGTGAAAACTAGTAATAAACTAATCTATAATCCTGGTGTCACAGAGAACAAAAATAAAATAGGAGAACTACCTTTATAAAGGAAATTGATATGTAACGTAAGGATCAGTTTAGAACAGTCAGAAATGAGGTAAGTTCTTTAGAATAAAAGTGTCAGTGAGGCAGAGGTCCAGACAAAATGAGCTCCATGCAATAGAGTTGTTTCAACTGTGTGCCAAATGTATCCTATAGTGCTGAAAATTTAAGAACGCTTCTCATGTATACCCATATACTTGAAACAGCAACTATGAGCTGCTTTATAGTTAAACAGAAAGGTGGGTAAAATGTATACATGATAAAATCTATAAATGTTATATCTGACCACCTCTTTGCTTCTAGAAAACTGTGCTTGCTTTGCATTGCTCTAACCTAGTACAAAAGCAGCTAAATCATAAACGTCTGAAAACAGAGGCCTTATAATATCTAAACATACCTTCCAGCTATATAGTGCCATAAATTCATATATAAGTAAAGAAAAACACTTAAGAGTCATAAAAAGCTACATACCATTGAAAAACATTATCATTTTTAAGAATGTTTAACTGACTATGTATTCTATACTATTTAAAGATATTGTCAGGTAATACATTATAACGAGTTTTAACTGTGTTATTTAAAATAGCCTCTTAAAATCTGGAGTATGATAATTCTTTCCCTACTAGTTTCACCCTCCTCAGTGTAGCAAATGTTAGATTTTCCCACTTATACTTAAAACTAGAGCCAAAATTAACAGCTTTAAATATAGTACTTTATGCCAATACCATGCCCTGCTTTGCTTTTTTTTTTCACTCCCTGGGTTATCAGCTACATCATATGACTGCCAGGAATGTCAATCCCATTTTTAAAATGTTAGAACAATTCATCTCGGGCATACAAAATATGGCTAGTCTACAAAAATAGTGGACAGTTAAAGTCCACAGGGCTTGCTTGATCAAAGATTTTTTACATCATTTTAATTAAAAAAATAATAATAATTGAAGAGGTCAATGGGGGGGAAGAAGACATATGTAATATTTTAAATAATAAAGAATTTAAAATTTAAAAAAAATTTATCGGTAAAAAAAATCCTATATAATAAAAGGCTAATATGCAAATTGTCCCCTTGACCGGGAGTTTGATCAGGGAGCAGGCTGGCCAACCGCCCATGGCCCCTCCCCCCAGCTGGCCTCACCCCCAATCGGGCCCCCGACCCCGATCAGGGGCAGGGCCAGGCAGCCTACCTCCCACAGCCCCTCCCCCCCCAGCCAGGCCCACCCCGCCCCAATCGGGGCAGGCCAGCCAGAACCCACCCATGCACAAATATGTGCAGCAGGCCTCTAGTAATAATAATAATCATTGAAAACAAAAACCATATTAACATTTCACTTCAGAATCCACAACGCAAATTACTTCAGGAATTAATGAGCTCATAAAAATCCAGGTAAGATTCCAAAATATCAACAATTAGCCTTCACTATCTAAGTAAAATATTTTTTAAAAGTAAACAGTCCTTATAAGTGGTGAAAAGCAAAGATATTCAAATATTTTTATTTTTAATAAGCTAAAGTGACATTAGTAATTGGAATTATGAGTTATGGTTCCTCAAACACATTGAGATAAATAAATACTAGTTCTTCCAGTATTTAGAATGTGTGATCTTGGAAGGTCAATTTCATCTCTGTAACCTTAAATCTGTATCTCTAAACTGGAGATGATGCCAACTATCTCAGAGTTATGAGGTCTAAGTAAATGAACAAATAGAAGAACATTTTATAATGAAAAAATCTCTATGCAAATGTAAGCCATAATCTTTCTACTCTGATTAAAAGCAATATTTATTTCTTTCTATTTTAAAATGATCAAAAACTTAATATGTGAAGATTTAATACTAGAACTAAAAAACTGATCGCTAAACATCAAGACTAAATAAAAGCTCTAGATTTCTAATCAGAAAACTTGAGACCAAACAGAATCTTTCAACAGTTGAAATATGATTCTTCCTCTTACTAATCACCTATATCTTGTACATGTTTCAGAGATACCTACCAGAAACTATATTACTGCTAATTATCTTTCCCCCCAAGGTAGCTAATGATTTGGGTACTACTGTAATGATGCTACCACTCGTAGTTTTCACATAGGTTGCAGCTCCAGGGGTTGCAGCCATCCGACCTATGGATGGGCTCACTGTGGGCCGGGTATAGGTTGCCTGTGTGCCTGTAAAAAGGGAAAAGCCAAAAGAAAAACTTGTCAATGCTTACAGAAGAATGACAATTTATACAGTTTTACTACAATTCAATGTAATCTACATTGCTTTAACTTGAAAATGGAATTTCAAGGTGTCAAGACTTAAGTAACAATTTACAGCCAGTTTTCAAAGCACCATGAAAGAACTATAGCCGAGTCAATTTGAAACAATTTTACACATGAAATATTGTGATATGTTGCATCAAATTACTAACCCCAGAAAAAGTTAACTAACTCTGTTCCTTCTCCCACTACCTTTCTTCCATTAGTTTTAAGGCCAAAAGAAACTTAATTGTCTTTCTTGCCAGAGCATTTTACCTATTTCTGTTATAGATTTTAAGGTGCATCTGTTTTATGCTGTCTCTGTGCCAAACCCAATGTCAGCACTCAGCAAATAAGGCAGTATTGTTTGCCTAAAATGTTATAAACTTTTACTGTTTTGTACTCTGCTACCCTGTAAATATATTTCCATCTTTTAAAGAATTATGCCATCATTTTACTAGAGATTAAAGATGCTGCTGCCAAGAATATTTCTTTTTAGCCTAAAAAGTTCACTATTTCCATATTTCCTTAACTTTAGCTGACCTGTAAAGATATTTTTCTCAAAGGATCTTACACTCTTCCCCACTATTTCTATGATTTTTTCCTTTTCCTAAAGAGGAATTAAAAACTAACCAAATGAGCCTGTTATAGTTTCCTACAAATCTGGTAACTCAGAAATCCCATTCCTAAACTAAGAACTATTTGTCTTGGAGAATAAAAATGACTAAAATAACACCTTCTTCAACTGAAAAAAATTTTTCCATGATAATTAGATTCAGAGGTCACTGTGATAACCATTTTCAACAACCCCCTTCCCAAATAAATGATTTTAGCAAGTTATTCACCACTTAAAAATACAATCCCTATCCAAAAGAGGGAGGAAGGGAGGAACATTAAGTAGAATTAGTTTAAATTTACAAACATACATCTGAATCAGAAAAAAAATTTAGTTATACAGATAGTTTGAATCAGTTAAATTATAACCAGAAAAAATTTCAAATTAAAGCGTTTGTCTTTTAAAAAAAGAAACACTCTAATATAGATACATAAGTATAGACATATTATTTTTTGCTACCTTTCCATAACATAAGGAATCATATATACATAACATTAATATCTTTGTACCAAGTGGTAAAAAGTTTTGGGGGAAGTATGATAGATTTAATACAAGAATAATGGTATCTCTAAAGCACAGGCTTTGCATAGAGACAGAAAGTAGAATGGCAGTTACCAAATCCTGGAAGAAGGTGAGACTAGTTACTATTTAATGCGTACAGAGTTTCAGTTTGGGAAGATGAAAAAGTTCTGGAGCTAGACAGTGGTGATGGCTGCAAAATAATATGAATGTACTCAATACTAACAAACTGCACACTTAAAAATGGTGAAAATAGTAAGCTTCATGTTGTGTATATTTTACCACAATTTTTGTTTGTAAAGCACTGGGTTTGGAATCAAACAGACCTGGAGTCAAATTCCAGTTCTGCCTTTTATTGACTATATGAACTTGGGCAAGTTGCTTAATGTAAGTCTCTGTTTTGTCACTGAAAATGGAAATAATAGAGCCTAAGGGAGATTAAGTGCAATGTTTGTACAGACCTTTACATACTGGCCAATAGCTGATAGCTTATAAACTTCAGACAGGTATCATTTTACACTATCTAGATTCTATCATCTAAATACTGTCCATCCTCAAAAAAATTGGTAAGAGTTATGCAAATTTAAAATAATATCAATGAATAATTCTAATATTAATTAATAGTAATAGCTACTGAGCACTCTGCTGGAGACTTTACACACTTGATTTCATTTAATACTTACAATAACCTTAGGGCATAGGTATTATTATCCCATTTAAATAGACAAGGGAAAAGATTGAGGATGGTATTACTAAAATGTTCTACACACTTGTCCTGGCCAATGTGCTCAATGGTTAGTGTCAGCCCATGCACCAAAAGGTCCCAGATTTGATTCCATTAAGGGCACATACCTGGGTTGCAGGTTCACTCCCTGATCCTGGTCAGGGCGCATGTGGGAGGCAACTGATCGATATGTCTCTCTCACTTTGATGTTTCTCTCTCTCTCCTCCCCTCCCTTCTACTCTCTCTAAAAAATCAATAGAAAAAATATCTTTTGGTAAGGATTAACAAAAATAAATAAATAAATAAATAAATAAATGTTCTGTGCTGTCCGTCACTTCCTTGAGCGTAGCCTGGTTGCTCTCCTATCTAGGCATAATGTCATCCTGTGCCTCCCTCAGTCTGAGGAATGCTTACTACACTATAATGTAATACAGACTCTCAACCTCATCAAAGTGAGATCCTTGTGAACTGGGACTGCACTTTCATTCACTCAACAAATCCTTACTAATCACTTACAGAACAGAGCGTGCTCTCTCTCTCTTTCTCTTTATATAAATGTGTGTGTGTGTGTGTGTGTATATACATACATACACACACATACACACAAATGTAAATATATATAATAAAACAGACATGGTCCCTTATTTCCCTTATCCTTATGGGAGCTTATGGTCTAATAAGGTGAACAATATTAAATAAATCAACAAACAGTAGCTAAGTAAATAGAAATTGTAGTATGTGCTATGAAGGAAAAGTATAGATGACCATACCACAAAAAGAGAAAGAACATTTTTTAGTTGGAGGGAAGTGGGAAGTCAAGAAAGGCCTCTTCGAAGAATTGTCTCAATAATATCTGTAACCCCAGTGTCAAACACAGAGAAATTACTCAATGAATACATAATGAATAAATAAACTAATGCTCAAGAAAACTTACCAGTAGGAGTGGTTACCAGTTTAGTTGTCATTATTGCACCATTACTACTAACCACCATAATAGGGGAATTGCTACTGGTAGGCAGAGTTGCTGTCACTGGTTTGGGTAAGATTTTACTTGGTTGAACTTGTTGTGTGATGATTTTAACACCTTTGAAAGAAGAAAGATAAATATGAGTACAAATTATTTTTTAAAATACATGTGCCTTATACCAACCCAAGAGGGCAGTAGTTATAAACATTTACTCCATTTTCTCCGTCTTGACTAAAGAGAAGCTTTAAAGTTCATGTGGATAAAAATTCTTCACCAACTTTTGTTTCTCAAATTCCCAATTTCTCATTCAAGAATACAATTAAAACATTATAAAAGCTATTGAATTCTTAAAGAAAAACAATTGTTTTTCTTTTGTCTAGGATATATAAGAGCTTCCAGCCATTGGCCTGAACTTTTACAGACAAATAAACAATGCTTCATGCAGATGGACATGAAAGATTAGGATAAGAAGTCAAAAACAAATGTTAATGTAGCTTTTATATATTCCCAACTGCACCAAGTAGTTTTCTAACCTCTTAAACTATAAAGGCTGTTGAAAACTATAAAGGAGCAAGAACATTTTCTTTATGAACATTTATTTTTAAATTGATTGCTTTTTAAAAGTATTTTTAATAGCACACTTTGTCAAACACATAATAAAGGATACATTATTATTGTACCTATAAAATATGCATTTGGACAAGAAGTTAAAGGCAATATGCAGAAATAAAATAAAAATATTAGGGTGGTGAGGTTATGATTCTTTTTTACATTTTTCAAAAATTTTACTTAAATGTTATAATTGTTGTATTGCCTTTCCAAATGTAAAATGTAAATATTTCATGATAACTACAACTTTAAATAACAATTGTTAACTGAGGAAGAAAAATTTTGGTAACATTTTTTCCTCCATAACTTTACTGAAATAATTCTGGAGTTGAATGTATTACACCAGGACTTTAATTTCATGGAATTGAATATACTGCCATAGACAACTAAAAATTGTATTACTTATTTGGATGGCAATTAGATTGAGACATTAGAAAACAAACAAATCTACTTATTTAATAGCATTAAAGTTAAATTTCTTATAGCCAACAAAGAAGTTAAAATTATGACATCTAAGCATAATTAGGCAAATTACTTAATCTCTCTGACTCAGTTTGCTCATTTGAAATAAATATACTGCTACTATATACCTTCTAGGGCTATTGTAAAGGTTAAATAAGTCAAAATTGTAAAGTGCCTAGTACATAACAAGAATTCAATAAATAAAGTATTATTATCAGAGAAATAAAGAAATCCTAATTATAATAAATCATAAACAGTGAAGTTGGAGGGGAAAATTATTTTTAGTATTATCTCATTGGTGAATTACAATAACAATGCTTAAGGCACATAAAAAGAAGTTTCCAAAGAAATAACCACAGAGGAAAATTTAAAAGGATCATAAGAGACTACTTTGCTCAGTCCTACAGATAAGTTGAAAATTTGGATGAAATAAATAATTTTCTAAAAAAATATTATTTATCAAAATTGACCTCAGAAAAGAGGTGTCTAAATAGGCAAATTTCCTTAAAATAAATATTTAAGAGCTTCTCCCCCATCACCAAAAAATAGCAGGCCCAGAGCTGCACAAGATAATTCTACAGTCCTTTAAAAAGAAGGTAATTACAATGTCACAGATATGTATAGTATAGTATAGGGAATATAGTCCGTAATATTGTAATAACTATATATGGTGCCAGATGGGTACTGGAAATATTGAGGGGAACACTTCATAACGTATATGATTATCTAACCACTAAGCTGTACACCTGAAACTAATACAAAATAATACTGAATGTAAATTATAATTGAAAAAAATCATTCTGACATGGGATTTGGCAAGAGATTATTAAATATGACACTGAAAAAAATGAGCAACGAAAGAAAATAATATGTATGAATTGGACATCATTAAGATTAAACACTTTTGTGCTTCAAAAGACATAATCAAGAAAGTGAAAAGACAACCCACAGAATGGGATAAAATACTTTCGAATCATACATTTGATAAGAGCTTAATATCCAAAATATGTATATTAAAAAAAAACTCAGACAACTCAATGATAAAAAGACAGCCCAATTAAAAAGTAGGCAAAAGATATAAATAGACATTTCTCCAAGGAAGATATATAAAGGGCCAAGAAGCACATGGAAAGATGCTCAACATCATTAGTTATCAGAGAAATGCAAATCAAAACCAAATGAAATACCATTTCACACAAACTAGGATAGTTAGAATCAAAAAGTCAGAGAATGACAAGTATTGGGAAGGATGTAAAGAAACTGCTGATGGGAATGCAAAATGATGTAATCACTTTGGAAAACAGTTTAGCCGTTTCTCAAAGAATTAAACATAGAATTACCATATAACTCAACAATTCCACTCCTAGGAATACCCCGAATCTTACACATGAATACTTTCCACAGAATTATTCATAGCAGCTTTCATTAGAAATAATCCAAATGTATATCAATGGACAAATGGATAAACAAAATGTGAAATAAAATTTACCTATAAAAAAGAATGAAGTACTAATACCTGGTATAACATGTATGAACCTTGAAAACATTAAGTGAAAAAAGCCAGTCACAAGAAAACCACACATTATATTATTACATTCACATGAAAATCCAGAAGAGTCTGCATGGTCTATAACATGTATAAAACTCTAACACCTGTATCAACTGCATATGCACAAGCAAGAGGGGATAATAGGATGGCTTCCTTTGGTGGCTCTGTTGCATTATCTGATATAAATGATGTCCCTATGCCCTAGCCGGTTTGGCTCAATGGATAGAGCGTCGGCCTGCGGACTGAGGGGTCCCAGGTTCGATTCCGGTCAAGGACATGTACCTTGGTTGCGGGCACATCCCCAGTAGGGGGTGTGCAAGAGGCAACTGAGCGATATATCTCACTCAGGGATGTTTCTAACTCTCTATCCCTCTCCCTTCCTCTCTGTAAAAAATCAATAAAATATACTTTAAAAAAAGAAAATGATGTTCAAATTCTCTTTGGTCTTTGTTAAGCCGGAGAAATAATGGTGTCATTATTTAGCAATGACTTTACCAAGAATAAAGATTTGCCAGAATGTGTGCTCACAGACCTCTTCATGGCCACCATTGCTGTGAAATATATACTCAGTCTAACTCCGTGTATCAGGTTACTGGCATTGAAGCACAGGACAGCAGTCTCGGACACACTGCACATGCCTTGAAGGAGATAAGGCGAATGAATGTTCTAAATGAAGTTTAACACCAGAGTGAAGAGAGGAGAAATCTCTAATGCCATCGATCAATATGTTACTGGAACCATTAGCAAGGATAAGACTTAGTAACATGGAAAGCACTGTGAGGAAGTCCCTGAATTATTAACCAAGGCAGAGAAGAAGGAATGATTTAACAAACTTGGTGAAGTTTCTATCAGCTCTGAGCCTTCCTGCCTTTCAGGGAGCGGTGTGGCATATATTACTGCTCCCTCTGGTTCTGCCACTGACAAGGTTGTGATTGAGGCCTGTGATGAACTGGTAATAATCCTCACTCACGAGTTGTTTCTTTCATCACTATGTCATCACACATTACTTTAAGGTTTGCTTATATGTGGGTGAAAAATAATGTGGGAAATTTTGAAAATACTTAAAACATGAAGTCTGCATAATTTTTAAAAAAATACTTTATAAAAGAAATGTGGTATATAGATACCATGAAATATTATTCAGCCATGAGAAAGAAGGAAATCTTGTCATTTACAACATGAATGGCATTATGCTAAGTGAAATAAGTCAGAGAAACATAAACACTGTATTACCTCACTTATATATAGAATCTAAAACAAAACAAAACAAAACAAAAACTAACAGAGCTCACAGATACAAGAGAACAAGCAAGAGGTGAGAGGCTGGCTAAAATGGGTGAAGGTGGTAAAAGGAACAAACTTCCAGTTATAACATAAACTAGAGGCCTGGTGCACGAAATTCGTTCACTGGAGGGGGGGGGGGTCCCTCAGCCTGGCCTGCGCCCTCTAGTGGCTGGGACCCCTTGGGGAATGTCTGCCGAGGGGTCCTTAGTGCTGCCTTGGAGGTGGGAGAGACTCCCGCCACCGCTGCTGCGCTCGCCAGCAGTGAACCCAGCTTCTGGCTGAGCAGCACTCCACCTGTGGGAGCACACTGACCACCAGGGGGCAGTTCCTACACTGAGTGTCTGCCCCCTGGTGGTCAGTGCACGTCATAGCAACCGCTTGTTCAGCCGTTTGGTCAATTTGCATATTAGCATTTTATTATATAGGACTAGAGGCCCGGTGCACAAAAATTTGTGCACTCCGGGGGGCGGGGGGGGG
>NW_005359225.1:1335115-1368948 GCF_000412655.1 Myotis brandtii
GGGGAACGTTGGAGTCTGCCATCACTGGAGCAAGCAAGCCTCCCTGTTCGCTTCAGTGCATGGCTGCCGGCCGCCATCTTGGCTGACAGTTAATTTGCATAAGGATATGCTGATTAGCCAATGGGAAGGGTAGCGGTCGTATGCTAATTACCATGTTTCTCTTTTATTAGTGTAGATAAGTCCTGGGGATGTAATGTGCAGCATTGTGACTATAGCAAACAATACTGTACTGTATATTTGAAAGTTGCTAAGAAAGTAGATATCAAAAGTTATCATAAAAAAGTAAGTTTGTAACTATGTGTGGTGACAGATATTAACTAACCACTTTGCAGTATTCAGGGATAGGGAAAAGGAGGTCTACAGTTGTTCAAATGGAAAATAATACAAGAATAAACTGTTTTGCACACTCACAACTGTAAATCTACTTTTGCCTACCCTTATACTAGTATACATAATCAAATCATTATGTTGTACATCTAAAACTAATACAATGTTATACAGCAACTATCTCAAAAAAATAAATGTTCCTATCAAAAAAAATAAAATAGAAAATGTCAGATCCTCCAAATTACTGTTCTATCACCAAAGAAAGTCCAGATTCATTTGAGAAAAAACATCCATTTTCCTTTCTTTTAAAGATATTAAGTATGTTAAGAGGCTTTTTAATTTCCCTGTGACTCAGCCTCCATCCTACCTGCCCTTGTATTCAACACTTTTATGATTTGACAACTTATAGTAATTGACTCCTACCTCTGAGTTCCCATTGTGCTGGAGATGCTTTCAAAAAACTACTAAATTGTTATCCTACAAACCACAAACTTCTTCATTGTACACAATCCTATATAATAAAAGGCTAATATGCAAATTGTCCCCTGGGAGTTCAACCAGGAGTTTGACCAGGGGGTGGGGCTGGCCAGCCAACCGCCCACAGCCTCACCCCCCCTACCCCAATTGGGGGCGGGGCCAGCTGGCCATCCACCTGTGGCCCCTCCCCCCAGCTGGCCCCAGGCCCTGATCAGGGCAGGCCGGCTAGACCTCACCCATGAACCAATTCATGCACCGGGCCTCTAGTAGTCTATAATCTTAGCACCTCTTCTGCTCATGAAAATTTTGTCATATTATTCATAAATATGAACTGCCCTCTAACACACAACTCCCCCAGACTAATTTTTCAAGTGTTCACTTCCCATGACCCCAACAGGTCCCAGAGTATGATTCTAAAATATGGGTTTATTTCCTCAGCATTCTTTATCTCTCTTGAGAGTTCATTGAAAAAATAACAAAAAACCTCTTCCTGCCGTGCAAACTGCTTTTTATTCCTTTTCTATTTCCAAGCTCCAGTTCTTTCTATATAGGTATTTCCAACAGGAGGGTCTCAAAATACATTTTGGAATTTAAAAATCTGGTAATTGAGGAAACTATATATGGAAGTAAATCCATATATATTAGTGGTATTCTGAGAGCTGGTGATAAGAGAAGGATTATAGTATCTTGTAAACATTTCCCAGTTACCTGACTCCTGTTTGATTTGAATTGTAGGCTTAATACCAGGTGGCAAAGGAGACTGCTGAGGCTGCTGTTGATGAGATACTGAAGAAGGCTGAGCCACCTGTTGCTGTGTCTGTTGCTGCACTTGATGTAACTGTTGCTTAGGAGACTGTTGATGCTGTTTAGGAAACTGTGCAAGAATCTGAGTTGGGGTACCCACTAAGTTTTTGGGGGAAGGAAGTCTGGTTGATGCCATTTTGATTGCTGATGTAGATACACCTGTAGAAGAGTGAGAAAAAAGAAAACTCAATAGTAAAGCATAATTAAGGTTACTTCTAGTTGTTGTAGTAGATATCACAAACTAGGTAAATCAATAAGAGCAATAATTTATTAAGCACCCATTGTATGTCAGATATAATGTGTGATACTTTACATATTAGATATTTAATCCCCAAATGCTGCAAGGGAGGAGGCATTATTGCTCTCACACTAAAAAAAACAGATTTCCCTTGGTGAAGAGTTAACACAAAAGAAACAAAAATATCAAGCAGGATATTCTCAAACGTGTTTCTCAATAGATTTTCCATTAGAAAATATAAGTTCTTAATGTGATATAAAAGCAAAGTAAACTAAGTTTTAAATATTATTTCTATTACATTTCTTTTTAGGTTCTAGTGAGCCAATTTAAACAATTTAAACATGGCATGAAATAAAATAACTGCCCTGGCTGGTGTGGCTCAGTTAGTTGGATGTCATTCCATGCACCAAAAGGTTGTTGGTTTGATTCCCAGTCAGGGCACATGCCCGGGTTGTGGGCTCGATTCCCCGCCCAGTACGGGGTCTGCAGGAGGCAGCCAATTGATGTTCTGCTCTTACATCCATGTTTTTCTTTCTCACTCCCTCTCCCTGCTTCTCTCTCTAAAAAAATCAGTAAAAATATTTATAAATAAAATAATTCACAATGAAACATTTATCTTTTGAATTATTTAGCAAGGCAAAGTAGCTTTTCTTTATTTCGCTTCCAATAATCTATAAATTAAAGTCATTTCTTCAGAACTCTAACTGGGTCATTAAATAATAATATGAAGTTACAAGTGAGCATACTCAATATATCCAGAGCAAAATGAAAATTCTGATGACTAAAGGTTGTAAGACATTTCTTTTCAGTGCAACACTAGCATTAGCAAATGTGCATAAGTAAGGAGTACCAGTAACTTCAACTAAAGATCTATGAGTTTCAAAGAAATTCTTCCCTGTCCCAGATTTTTCATCAGTAGCTTTATAATTCATCAACAATACAATAGGATTACTATTTGTAAATGAATTAATATTCCTAACAAAGAATCTTGAATATAACTCACCATATCAACTTTTTGAGCACTACTGAAACAATGAAAAGAAACTGATAAATTAATAGCCTGATTATCAAGTACTTAGCCTATATCCCATGTTCCTCCACATCCCCACCATGACATTGCATTACAGAAAATTTATTTTTTCTCTGTTAAATTGCAGAAAAAATTTAAAATAATATCACATCCTTATGTAAAATGTTTCTGAGGAATAATAAAGATGGAGAAGAAATCTTAAGAAGTCACTCTGACTCTCTGGGACTTAGCTTCCAGATTTGTTGAATTTCTTTGCACTACAATTCTAAGGGTTGCTGTGTGGATCAAGTAAAATCACAGAATGAGAAGTACTTGAGCCCAGGTGGTGTTGCTCAGTGGTTGAGCGTCAACCTATGAACCAGGAGGTCACGGTTTGATTCCTGGTCAGGGCACATGTCTGGCTTGAGGGCTCAATCCCCAGCATAGGACATGCAGAAGGCAGCTGATCAATGATTCTCTCTCATCATTGATGTTTCTATCTTTCTCTCCCTCTCCCTTACTCTCTGAAATCAATAAAAATATATTTTTAAAAATTAAAGAAAGAAAAAAAAATTACCTATCCAGGAAAGAACAAAACAGGGTATATGAATTGTAGATCAAAGGTAGACTTCTCAGAACACACCTTGTTTGTGGATTTGACTTTGGAACTTTATAAATATTTTATGTAATTATAAATAAAATTAAGTTGAAAAATTTTAAATTACAATCCATAAAAACAAAACACATTAACCTAATTGTATACTAAATTAGAGCTTCACCACAGAGAAAAAAATTTCAAGTGACTTTAAAATACAGTAATTCAACTATATATCCATAATGAGAATACTCTTAAAAGCCAAAAGAACCATAATAAAATCTTAAGTTCTACTCAGTAATCATATTGTCAGTTATCATTTGGTTTTGTTATTCTGTAATATATATTATAGGATAAGTCAAATACATATAGTTTTATTAATCATTAGGAACCAAGATTTTTAGTGTAAGTGGAGAAAGATACAATTATACAAATAGAAAAAAACACACTCATAATTCTAAATTGGAATTGGTAATATCAGTATAAACTCACAATGTTTTTTCCTCCCTGAAAGAAAAAAAGGATTCTAGCTCTGTCTACAGAAAAGATCCAGAAACAATGACCATCCCCTTAGTGCTCAGACTGTGGTGTCTAAGCACAATTTCTCACTAAGAAACCAGGGCTCCTTGAAGAAATGTCTAATTCCAAATATGGGGGGGAAATGTACAAGATGAACCTATCTTGTCATACCACAAAACAAGGAAGCTATTAAGGACTAATGTGGTTGTGTCAAAACAATTGAGGAGCCAACTTGAAGAGGCTCCCACTGAAAAGGACAGGACTAGTTGAGCACCAAAGAAATCTTAAGAAGTCACTCTGACTCTCCGGGCCTTAGCTTCCAGATTTGTTGAATTTCTTTGCACTACAATTCTAAGGGGCAGCTGGTGGAAGAGGGAAAGAGTCTTATAGCAATAACCATATCAATCAATGCAATGTGGATCTTATTTAGATCTTAATTCAAACACATAATCAAAGAAATTTAGATGCTAACTTGATATTTTACTATATCAATAAATTATTATTACAAAAAGGAATTATTGTTAAAAATTCTAGGTGTGGCATTATGATTTTTAAAAAATATATATATGATACCTTTAAAAACATTCCTGGTCAATACAAGAGTATGTGGAAGGAAATAGCAGGTATAAGTGAAACAGGACTGACCAAGTACTGTACATCCCTGAAGCTGGGTAATGGGTACCTAAGGTTTCATTTTACTATTCTACTTATATGTTTGGAATTTTTCATAATAAGTTTTTTAATCATCCTTTCTTCTAGATGACCAACTCAGAACTACCATTCTCATCAGAATGTTAAGCACTCTGATATTCCTAATATTAATGAGTTCCTTTCCCTTCCCACAGCATGAGCCAACCATATACAATTCCCCTATTCTCTACATTTGGAACCATCTCTACATTTATAACATGGAGTCACCCACCAAGTTATTGCTATAAGACTCTTTCCTTCTTCCACCAGCTGCCCCTACAAGAATAACCATATATAGGTATATGAGCTCGAAAACAGCCTGTCTTTAACCTCCAACAAAAGTAGACACTGGTACTCACAGAGGGGCTACAGAAGACCTGTAGTCAGAATCACAACTACAGTCTGTATATTACCATCCCATTAAATTTTACCTTTTGAAAAAGAAGATGCCTTCATTTCTTAGAATAATATGAAAATTAAGTATCTCAAACAGCAACTCAAATAATCATAGTTTCCTTCACTATCTACATTCAGATACTTTTATATCCCTCATGCTCTACTGAATTTCAATGAATTCATGAGAAATCTCTGAGACGTCTTGTCCAGCTCCCCTGTAAATAACTACTTAAGGCTCACAGAGAGATACAGGATGCAAAAAGAAAATAGGAAAGTCCTAAATTCCCAAGAGCTTCAAAGGGTAGCTGGAGAAAATTAAGAATGAAAACAGAAGCATGGAATATTCATTTGTCTAAAGATATTCATTTGTAACCAAGAAGAATGGCCCTCTTATCTCAAATAAAAACTTGGAAGAACAGTAACCTTTCTAATATAGTAAAACTTTAGCAAACTGTGTAATGAGGACTGGAAGGGAAAAACAACTGTCAATGGATAATGGTTTTGATATAAGGTCAGGTGAGCAGACAAATGGCCTTTGCTTCTCTCACCTTCAAATTTTGAAATGATGAATTTAGATCATGTTTACAACCAGCATTTTAAACAGACTTTCTATATAAAATCATTTATATTTTTAATAATGCTATATTATAGTTTACTACTGCACAAATAGAAAAGTTGGAACGATTTTTTAAAAAATCAGTTAAGGTAACAAATAAAAGAAAATTTCAAGCCTGCTATTTATTGTTATTGATTAAGACATTAAATGAGTATTAGAGCCAGAAAATAATAACAGATGCTCTCACATTCTATCATTAGGGCTATAGAAAAGGAATACTGACCACATTGCATCTATGTAACCTCTTCCTTACTAACAGAGTTATATAGAATACACTAAACATGATTAAAGCAATTATGAAAAACACTATTTTCCTAATCAACTGCTTACATTTGCTACTAGTTCATAAACTGTATTTCCCAGTCTCAGTCTACCTTGAGCTATATATTATTCAAGTAAAATCCAATAAAAACTAATATTAAGTTCTGTTCTATGTTGCTTCTATGTTCCTTTTTCATAGATTACACCATGGGTATGAATACTGTATAATACTTCTCTCTGATCCCCATCTTAAGACTTACCAACCCCGCAAAATAAAAATTTCTTAACTGTGCTATTCACCTTTCCTCTGGGAGGAACATAAAAATATAGAAGATATCTAAACTGATTTAAGCTAACAGAAAATTAATGTTTCCACATTTCCTTTCCTCTGCTATAAAGAAGCAATTGTCCTTCAGTTTAGCCTCAATTCCTCTCAATATCTCCCATTACCACCCACACAGAAAAATGTAGGAGATTAAAAAAAGACAAATGGCATGTCCTTGAAATCATATTCTTCCCCCTACTTTTTATCACTGGGTAACTTACTTTGAAGAGGTTACATACTTGATATCTCTGAGTACATAATTATAAACTGAGTGCCTAAGAAGAACCTATAGTAAAGTACTTTCAAGTTCCTCATTTGAAAATCCCACTATATTAAAGACTAGAGGCCCGGTGCATGAAATTCATGCACGGGGGTGGGTCCCCACAGCCCAGCCTGCACCCTCTCCAATCCAGTACCCGGGCCTAAACTGGCAGTCGGACATCCCTCTCATAATCCTGGACCGCTGGCTCCTAATCGCTCACCTGCCTGCCTGCCTGGTTGTCCCTAACTGCCCCCACCAAAAAAAAACCTAGCCTGGTCACCCCATGCAGCCTGCTGTTCAGTTGTTTGGTTGTCCCTCACTAACCCACACAGCCTGCTTGTTCAGTCATTTGGTCTTCCCTCACTAACCCCCCTGCCGGCCTGGTCATAGGCAGCCATCTTGTGAGGGCGTGCATATTACCTCTTTATTATATAGGATATTTGTATATGCCTTTGAAATTTGTTGGGACAAGATTTATATTTGGGGAATGTTAATTACCTTGGTGATTAGATACTATGCATGTGAATTTTTAAAATCTTGAAGTATCCTATATAATAAAAGGCTAATATGCAAATCGACCGAACGGTGGGAACGACAGGTTGCTATGACGTGCACCGACCAACAAGGGGCAGGTGCTCAATGCAGGAGCTGCCCCCTGGTGGTCAGTGTCCTCCCACAGGGGGAGCATTGCTCAGCCAGAAGCCGGGATCACGCTGGCAAGCGCAGCGGCGGTGGTGGGAGCCTCTCCTGCCTCCACAACAGTGCTAAGGATATCCGACTGCCAGAGCAGGCCTAAGCCATCAGTCAGACATCCCCGGAGGGCTCCTGAACTGTGAGAGAGCACAGGCTGGGCTGAGGGACCACCCCCCGAGTGCAGGAATTTCGTGCACCAGGTCTCTAGTATTAATATAAGAAAACTGAGTAACCTACTATCTTGACATTCTCAGACTGGGAGAAGGAAAGTTGTAATCTGTGATGAAACAGGAGAGACCTTCAGACCCAAAGCAGAAAAATAAGAGTTCTCTTCAAAATTCCCATATACCACAGGAACAGAATTACATGGTGAATTACCACTCACCTTGTGCTACTGTTGACATGACCACAGATGGTGTGGAAGATACCACGGCTGTTACTGCAACTGTATTAGGGATAGGTGAAGGTGTAGAACTGCTGCTGCCACTGCTGCTACTACTGACCAGAGAGGACTGTGAAGCAGTTATAACCACCGGTGGCTTCTGGGTTGTGGAAGCAATTACTGATGTTGGTACAAGCTTAGTGACTGCTGCATAGTTATGGGATTTGGAGAGAATATTGGGCACGAAGGTTGAACTTGGTGATGTGGTCACTATAATAACCTAAGAAACGAAAAATAAGTTATTTTCATATACCTGCTATACTACTAATGTATTTAGAATTGCCGTTATATATAATTCAAAAATAGCTTATGAAACAAAGTATGAAGAAACAATTTAACAGAGATAAATACATAACTAAAAATATTTAAATGAAAAATTTTTACCAACCAAATATTTTTAAAGACAACATGCAATGCTGTTCAAGACACAGCAAAGTAAGAATGTTAACATAATGCTTAGGAAATATATATTGGCACAATCTTTCTAGAAAGTAATTTGAATAGTCATTCATTTGTAAATATTTGTTGAGCATCTACTATGTGCCAGGCATGATTCTAGATGCTAGGGATAGTGGAATAAACAAAACAAAGTTTGTACTTCATGGAATTACATTCTAGTGGGGGGGAGAGAATAATAATAAACAAATAAAAAATTCATGTCATGTTGGAAGAGCCAATAAAGCAAGGTAGGACATAAAAGATAATGGAGTGCTTTATGACTTTTTCTATAGTATTTAATGATGATCTCTATGATAAAGTGACATTTGAACAGAAACTAGAAGTAAGCAACGAAGGGGCGAGAAGCATGTTGCTACCTACAGGAAGAGTATCCAATGGCACAGGGAGCAGTAAACACAGGGGCCCTGAAGCAGAAGCAAACTTGATATGTTCAAGAAACTTCAAGGACCTAATAAATAGGATTGGAATTTATAAGGTAGAGCATAGTAGGAGACAGATTCAGAGAAGTAATGGAGGACTAGATGATGTAAGATCATGTTGACTGTAAATACCCTTGATCTGATATGATGAAAATGGCACTTTCTATCTGTGGCCTTCCTTCTGAAAATCCATAACCCTCGACTAATCATGAGGAAACATTAGACAAATTGCAATAGTGGGACATCCTACAAAGCACTTGACTACTACTCCTCAAAACTGTCAAGGTCATCAGACATAAGGAAAGTCTGAGAAACTTTCACAGCCAAGAGGAGCCTAAGAAGACATGCAATAAGGTATCCCGAAACAGAAAATGACAATAGGTAAAAACTCCAAAAAAATGTGAATAAACCATGGACTTTAGTTAATATCAGTGCATCGATATTGGTTCATTAATTTTAACAAATGTACCACACTAATATAAAATCTTAAAAATAATGGAAACTTAGTACAAGGTATATGAGAACTCTCTGTTCTATTTTCTCTAAATATAAAACTATTTAAAAACTAAAGTCCTTTTTATTTTTAGTTTACTTTTAATCCTCACCCGGGGTTATGTTCTATTGATTTTTAGAGAGAGAGGAAGAGGGGAGGCGGGGGAAAGAAAGAGAGAAAGAGAAAGAGAGAGAGAGAGAGAGAGAGAGAGAGAGAGGTGAGAAACATCGACAGGCTACCTCCTGTAAATACTCCACAACCTAGGAGGTATGCCCGACCAGGAATCGAACCCACAATCATTTGGTGTATGGGATGATGCTCCAACCAACTGAGCCACCTGGCCCAGGCAAAAAATAAAGTTGTGTGTGTGTGTTTTTTTAAAAGAAAACATTACTCTATCTACTAGGTGAAAAGTATAGTAGAGCAGAAATAGTAGAAACATAGAAACAGGGAGAAAAATTAAGAGCCTCCTGCAATAAACAGAGGTGATGGTGACCAAAGTGTTCATGGTAAAAATAGTGAAAAGTGAACAGATTCTGAATATAGTTAAAGAAGAAAAAACAGGATTTGCTCATAGGTTGATACAGAGAACTGAGAAAAAAAGGGGATGGGGGCAGGGAGCAAGAAAGAGACTTCAAGTTTAGCCAATATAGCTAAGAAACTCTAAATGATATAGGGACAAGGCATTTCAAAGAGAACAGGATAGCAAAGGTCCTAAGGTGGGAATTAGCTCAATGTAGTTATAAACAGAAAGCAAGCCAGTGTAGCAAAACCATATAGAGCAAGGAGGGGGTGGAAAAATTAAGCAAAGGTCAGATCAAATTTGTAAGCCAGAGTAAAGAATTTAAATTATATACTAACTATAATGGGAAACAATGGGATGGTTTTACAACAAAACTTGATTTTTATTTTAAAAGATTACTCTAGCAGCTATGTGATAAGATGCAAGAGTGGAAGCAGTGAAACTTGTAAAGAAGCTATTGCAGTAGACCAGGCAATAATAGAGGCTGCTTGAACTGGGGTGTTAGTGGAAATAAAGAGAAGTGAGCAGTTTCAGATTATTTTGAGAGGTAAAGTCAATAGGACTTGATGTATGGAAATGATCAGGTTAAAGGAAAAAAAATCAAGATTAGCTCCTAGAGCTAATATGCATTGGCTTATTTAAATCTCTCAACAATCCTATGATGCAGATACTATTATTATCCCTATTTTACAGTTGAGAACACAAAAATCATTTACAAATCTGTAGTATCACAGTTTTATCCTTGGTGTCATGGTGGTATAGTGATACCCAAAACAGAGCTGAATGTCTTTTTCCTCTTTTACCAAAATTTCTTGTACCAAGGGCAGAAAAATTGTTTTGAAAAATCCAAACAATTTAAGGGAGAGATTCTTTTTCATTTTTATATCAATCCTACAGAAGGCCTGAAGTTAAATCAGTTAGTCAAAATTTACTGAGTATGTCTATACTCAATACCTACATCTCAAAGAGGCTTTAAGTCCATCTCTATTATATATATATTTCAAGTGTTATAGAGAATTAGTACATGTCCATTACTTTAAGGACTCAAGAGACAAATACACATCATGACCAGCATACTTCTATATAGACTTGATCAGCAAATATCTATATAGTTATTATTACAAAAACAACCATCAGCCATTATGTAAACTGAGAAGAAGTAGACCAATATAATAAGAAGACCAGAAACTTAAGAGTCAAAAGAACCTGAGCTTAATCCTGCACTGCCACTGACAAATAGTGACCCCTGGACACATTTCAAATCTCTGTGCTCCAACTTTCATCTATAAAATAGGGATAATAATACCTACCTTGCAAATCATTACAAGGATTAAATGAGATAATGATGTGAAGCATCTAACACAGTGCTAGGCACATAGCAGATGGTCAATATTTGGCAGTCAACAAATGGTACTTATTAGTAGCTTATTATTACTACTTAATAAGTGTTAACGGGATATCAGCAAAGGTATTATATAAACCAAATCAATCTGGAAATATAATGTACTCAATTTTTGTTACATTAAAAAATTTTAGATAGGTTTTTCCAAAATTCTGATAGCCCTGTGTATTCAAAGAATTCACATAGCTACTAACACAGCCAAACCAATTAGTGTAGTAATGGCAATTAGGTTTCACATTTGCCAATTCTGAACTAATAGTAGTAGCTTTCTCAAGCATAGTGTTTATAAGGACTCTGTGGCACAGATGAGGACTCGCCAAGGTTTGGCAAGAAAGTATGACACAGTTAATTTGCAATGTCTATCATGGGCAAGGGAAGGGGAAGCATTCACACTTGTGTCAAATATTTGCAATTTCAGAACTGGAATATGAATGTAGGCTTCTAACATTAAGACAACATAATTTCAGCAAAATAAATCTGGAGTCTTTAAGAGCATGTTTTAGGTTATAGATACAAAGATAAAACATATTTGAAATTTCAGTCTGTGGGTTGATTTTTTTATCTGAAAAGGGATTATTCAAAATTAGAGATCCACCTTGAAGAAAATTTACTTGTACTTTAAAGTTACTTATTACAACAGGGAAATAAAGGGATTTTGAAACCAAGTGAACCAAACAGTGTTTATTGAGGCCATAATCCAAATTACTGACCTTCTAGCACTCACAAAAACTCCTTAAGAGTGCTGGGACTTGCACCCTAAGGATAAAATGAAAAATATAAATCAAGCACATGAAAGCATAAAGCTATATTCTGTTGCTTTTTTTATATAAGTGCTATACAATGTTATACTTAAAATGATGGCACCACATTAACATAGGTGGAAGTTTGTCTACCCTGAAAATATATGACCTATTAGAATTTGAATCAAGTCCACAAAATCATAAATAATTATATTTAATGTAAAAGTCACTTTATAAAAGTCACTTTACCTAAAATAATTCCTAAGTTGACTTACATAGGATTTGTGAGAAATCCAAGGTGAATACAATAATGTCAACAGCCTTACAAAGATTTCAAAAAAATCCATCTACCCAGCAAAATGAAAACAAACAATATCTATTAGTCCTACCCATACTCAGCTTGTCCAAGAAATAATAAAACTAATGGTACTGAGTGTACATGAAGTAAGAGTAGTTTTGTATCTGGAACACAGTAAATAATAAATATTTGAGGAATCAATGAATCTTATTTTTAACATAATTTGTTTTAAATGTTTATTTTTTAAACACAGAACAAATCTAAAGTTCTGAGCCTAAAATTTCATGTATGGCTCATTTATGACTTTGGAGATAAATATACCCTCTTATAAACACCACAAGTGTGACAACCTCAACTATCCATTTTCATAAGTCAGAAAGAAAAAAATAAAGTCACTAAATTAAAAAAAAAAAAAGTTCACCAACTTACTTACAAGTAAACCTCCATCTATTACAAGTATACTTATATAGGTCTACCAAAGAAGATTGAACGGTTAATAATGTTAGGTGATATTTACTGAAAATTCAACATATGCACTGTGTAAAGCACTTTCCATGAATCATCTCATTTAATTATCCTGATAACTCTAGGAAGTAAGTACTATCATTAACTTTGTTTTATAGCAAACTAAGGTTCAAGAATAGTGATAGGGCCAGTACTGGAACCAAATCTATTTATTCATTCATTCATTCATTCACTCATTCAACAAATATTACACCTACTACATGCCAGACACTATTCTAACCACTGAAGAATACAGTGATGAGTAAGACAAAGTCTCTACCCTTAGCAATTTCTACTCTAATAGGAAATAAACAAATATGTAATATGATGTCAACTAGTTATAAGCCTAACAAATAAAAATAAAACAGTAAGGGAATAGAAAGGCATGGATAGGAGGTGGGTGCTTTTTTAGCTATAACTTTGCTACACTATTTCTCAAATACCAAATTTAGAAAGTAGGAGAGAAGGTAGGGGAGAGAAGAATTACTGACAAAATAAGATCCAGCAAAGAAGTCAGTAAAAAAGTTACAATACGTTGACTTAAAAACTTATAGAATATAGTATGTGATGCCACCTAATATAGGGCTAGCCCAGAAAGCAATAATTATATTATAATAATATATAAAAAGTGATATTCAGAAAGACATCAAATTACAAATGCAAAATTTATGTTCAATGTAACTTTTAAGAAGTCATCAAAAATAGTCAATTTCTACATATTAAGGGGTAAGCTTCAGTTAATTGATGAGTTCAGTTACTTGAAACAGCTCACTCACAATGGTGCAAATAAATAAAACATTGCTTTCCATAAAATAACTGCATTGGAAAGGAGCTAACATTTTTGAGTACACACATGATGTTGTACTTTAAAATACCCAATCTCATTTAATCCTCACAATAATCTCTTAAGATTGGCATTATTCTCAACTCACAAATGGGTAAACAGATTTAAAAAGACTAATTTATCTTAGATCAAACTTGAAAGAACTGGGGTTCCATCCCAGGCCTCTTTACCTAGAAATATTCTTGTTTGATTATAACACTATACCATAATGCCTCATTCCAAGATGGAAAATAGAATTATAATTCTGCAGATCAACTCATTATCATTTCTACTTTATTAAGAAAATGATATTTTTTTTCCATATTATGTAATGGTATCCTTCTAGAAAACTCAAGGAGATTCTTTAAATGAAAGTTATAATGTATCTGAAGATTGAAAGGTGGGAAGATCACACATTGAACACAAAAATTCACCTCCACTCTCTCCCAAATTCCTCTAACAGTATGAACAGATTTTTTTTAAAGGAAAGAGCCACATAAACCTGGAAGGTCAAAATGGAAAGGAGACAACAGCTATAAAACTTTTGGAAACTGGAAAACAAACAGACAAACAATAATTGATCAAGCATTCCTAAGAAAGTGAAAACATAAGATAACAAACAGAAGAACAGAAAACAAGACAACTTGCATCAGAGAACCCCTGAAAGACTCAGCAACTGAGAGCACCAAATACTTCTGAAGTGGGGATAAAAGTTGAACTAGAGAGAAAAAATTAGCTGAAAGTCTATTTAAATAGCATTTAGATCCCCAGTTATCCTCCCCCATCCTAAAGAAAGACTAAATCCAAGGGAATTTGATGACACCAGGCTGAGTGGAGTGGGTGCTATGTTGAAAACAGAGAGGTAAACTTTATATACTTAATGATGGGGTTACCCAGCCCTCTCTCTCCATTTACTTTCAAAATAAGGACAGAAAGATTTACTGCTCTAGGTAGGAAACGGGAAAATTCTCCTCTGAGGAAACTAACCAGTCCATGAAAAAGCCCCAAATTAGGGTGACAGCTTAATGGAGGTAAAGGGATAGTCAACCAGCTAGGTCAACCTACAAAGCAAGTCACCAGCCAACATATCTCACCCTATACACAGAATTTTCTGTCAGCTTTATAATACCCACTTTCACATATAAGCAGAAACCCAGCATGTAAGAAAACTCTGATATGAGAGAGAGATCAAAACAAATAGATAAAAGGAACTTACAGGTAAAAGAGAAAACATCAAAAGTTATCCTGAGCTATCATCAGATAAGAGAATATAGTGACTATATGAAAGAGCAGGATGCTGTATTTTTTTAACAAGGTATTTTCAGAGAATAAAAAGGAATTACTAGAAATTTAAAGTATGAGAGCAAAAATAAAAAGTTCCATAAAGTAGTGAAGGATAAAGTTAAAGAATAAAGAAAAATAATACTTATAAAACATTAATTATGTTCTAGACCAGGGGTGGGCAAACTTTTTGACTCGAGGGCCACAATGGGTTCTTAAACTGGACCGGAGGGCCGGAACAAAAGCATGGATGGAGTGTTTGTGTGAACTAATATAAATTCAAAGTAAACATCATTACATAAAAGGGTACGGTTTTTTTTTTTTAGTTTTATTCATTTCAAACGGGCCGGATCCAGCCCGAGGGCCGTAGTTTGCCCACGGCTGTTCTAGACTCTAACAGTTTTACATTTATCATCTCACTTATTCATACCCCCAAAATCCTATAAAATGGATATATTATTTTCCCTATTCTACAAATGAGAAAACTTAGGTCTAGAGTTTAGTTTTCCCACAGTCACAGATATTAAGTGGCAAATACAATACTGAAATTTGAATTCAGAAAGTCTAATTCCAAAATCCAGGCTTTTAACCATTATACTAAAGCAGAAAGAAAAAGCAAACAAATGGAAAATGTGAGTGAGAAAGGATAAGAACAACGAAAGAATCAATCCAGGCAGTTCAACATCATGAATAATAGGTGATCCAAAAAGAGAACAGAAAAAAATCAAAGAAATAAATGAAAGAGGCCATTGAGTAGGCAACCCAATGGATAAAAAAAACAACAACAAAAAAAAACTCACACAAAAAAAATTACCTTGAAATTTCAGAACTCTGAAAGTTACGAGTTTTCAAAAAGAAGAAGAGGATCTGAAATTAGAACAGCAGTGGGCTTCTCAAAAGTAATACTGGAAGCCAACGGCAAGTGGAGCAGTATCTTCAAAATTCTTAAGAAAAATGACTGCCACTCTAGAATAATTCCCCATCAAGAAAGTGGGAGGGTAGAATAAAGAAATTTTCAGTCCACCATGCAAGGTCTCAAAAATATACTCTCCATCCACTTATATACCAAGAAGTTACTGCAGGATATACTCTAGCAAATGAGTAAATAAACCATGAAAGAGGAATATCAGGATGCAGTGAACGAAGATCCCAGAAATGCAGGTATGCAACAAGCCTAAGATGCCATCAACATCCAGATTAGTGTGGGAAGTTAGAGGATTCTAGTAAGATGAAATTGACAGAATACTGATCATTCGAACATAAGGAGAGAAGAGTTTAGGAATAAATTGATGATAGCAAACAAAATAAAAAGATAATTATTCATTTAATCATATGCTTCCTTCTTATATGAAACACCTAACTCTGACAACTCTGTTACTCTAGCAAAGTAAAAAGTGAGCGCCTAAAGTAAAGTCATCCTATCTCGGGTAAAAATAATCTTTCATATTTAATTTTTTTCCAAATAGCATTACAATAATAAAATAGAATAGAAGTCTAGAAGCATGGGATCTGCTAACTGTGGCATATTAGGCACGTCATTTGGCATCTCTGAGCCTCATCTAGAAAAAGTGAAATAATACCTATCCCAAAGCTGTATGTGCAGAATTAAAGAGATGTGAATATTCCCAGCATAATGCCAAGCACATAGTAAGTACTCAGTGCGTTTGTTAAATCTGAACTGTACTGAAAGAGACGGAAATAGCAATTGGCAAGCAGAGACTCCTGCCATTACATACCTTCTGTGTTGTTGTGTTTGTTGTCTGAGTTGATGGTTTGGTGAAGGTTATTTTCACAGGAGACATATGAGGTGGTAAGGAGTTGGCAATGCTCTGCATGATATTGCTCATCTTGGGACTTCCACTCACAGGCACAGTGATCGTCTTTGAGACGGGAACAACAGCTTTTGGAACTTCCTTTAGGACAACAGGGGAGGAACTAGAAGAGTTTGTTCGCCTGCGTTTTCTGGGTTTTTCATCTTCATCTGAACAGCTAACACCTGAAAGACAAGGACAATATTGCTATATTTATAGCAATTTAACATTGCATTTTATACCTTATTTTAATATCTTTGTATCATCAAATCATCCTTGACCTGTCTCTTTGTCACACTCAATCAGTCAATCCTCCTTCAGAGAAGTTGTCTCTGAATGCCTTCTTTCCTTCTTTAATCCTATGGTGATGGCAAGACCCTCTTATCGCCTGCCTGTATTTTAGTAACACCCTCCTAAAAGGTTTTCATACTTTTAATCTCTACTTCTTTTCCACCCTCCAACCTACTACCAATTATAAAATCTCATGGGAATGCCCTGCTTCAAATTCTTTAACAGTTTTTATCTTCCTACAAGATAAGGCACAAAATTATTACTATATCAAAGTCCCATATTTTTACAAGAACACAATACCCTGTTCCACTCAACCCTGTGTACCTCTATAATCCTGGTACACTGAACTGCTCACCATTCCTCAAAGCCTTACCACATTCTATCCATCTGAAGTCTCTATATACTGTTGTTCTTTGGGAAATACTAACTCCCATCAATGACCACTTCACCATTCTGCAATCATCATCCTGCAAGCCATCTCTTCAGTGAATCCATGTTTCCTCTGAGCTTATAAAGCACCTTGTATAGTCTCTTCTTATCACTTGCTCCATGACAATGTGACTGTCATTCTGCATATCTCCAATAATTAAGGGGTACCAGAGGAAAATGACTAAGTCTTTATGTGACTAAGTCTTATTGTTTCCCTGGCATCGTGCCTTGCACATATAAAGTTAAGTGAATGAATTATTCTGTCCCAAACTAATGTTGCCTGTGTAACTTCTGAGAATTAAGCAATATACTTCCAAAATATACTTCCTGTTACTTCAAACTACACTTTATGTTTGGAATTCACTTTCAAGGTTTTAAAAAACTATTAAAAAGTAGATTTCTAAAGTTATTTTAAAAGACCATCTTGGATAAATCCACAGAAATCAGACATAAATTTAATAGTCCCAAATTCTCAGTTTTTATGTACTAAAGCCTCAACTGTTTGTTTGTTTTTTAAATCAAGTGAGAAACATAAAACCTTGCAACACACATACAAAATCTCTACAGAGAAGATATTTTAAAAGTATACAGCATGATATAAAATATAACTTGTAATAAAATATAACTCAATTTTTAGACTCTAATTTAAACAACACTGACAATGACCTAAAATCATTCCTGTCTAAAACAGCTAATTCCACCTCTAAAAGTTACAAAGAAATCAAGTTTATAACTACATTGACAAAAATTAAAATCAAATATTAATGGTCTCTAGTTAACATCAAAAGCAGACATAGATATTTTTTAAAAAATGATCAACCTAGCTGGTTTGGCTCAGTGGTTAGAGAGTAGGCCCACAGACTGAAGGGTCCCAGGTTCCATTCCAGTCAAGGGCCCATACCTCGATTGCAGGGTCGATCCCCTGGCCCCGATCTGGGCATGTGCAGGAGGCAACCAATCGATGTTTCTCTCTTTCGCTCCCTCTTTCTCTCCTTCCCTTCTTTCCCTCCCTCCCTCCACTCTAAAAATCAATGGAGAAAAAAAACAAAAAAATGAATTGGATATTAAACTGCTTTACAGGGTAGAATCAAGGGTTTAAAAACTGCAAATAAAAACTTCAAAAAATTATAGTCAATTAGATATATAAAAGATGGACCTTCTAGAATGCTTCACTGAATCTAACAGATAATGTCCATAATTTTTTAAAACACTACAAAGATTACAATTGTAGGAGTAAACACTGAATGACTCACATAAGCACATTCCTTCATTTCTACTCCCATTTCTATTCCATGACAATCAAAACAAGTAAATACTTGAAGGATATCACTGTTCAAGGCATATTCCCTACAGAGAACAAAAGAAAAGTAATTTCTCAATCCCAGAACTAATTAAAAAGCAATATATAGCTAGTCACATGTAAAAAAAAGAATTCTTTAGAACCTCCAAAATCTAACCACTGCTAATAGCCAGTGGATCAACGATTTAACCCAAAAAGGCAAATCTAATCAGAGCCTGTGCTGCAGCATTTAGCCAAGAAGATCCTAATAACAACACTGAGAGTATCACTTACTTTTGACATAAACAGTACTTCCACTTGGCAAGACAACTACATTGGAGGCAGGACTGGCAGGTCTTGGAGACTTAACCGTTGCTATGCTGCCACTTGGAACAGGGGTAGAGGTTGGGGTTGACGTGGTACTTGTGTAGGAATAGCAAACCACTACTGAAGGAATGATAAAAAAAAGTCTGCTGTTAACTTTCACGAAAACTGTCCACTCATAGAAAAATTAGTTTTTACCGCAGGCTAATTTTAACGTTTTCATGCGATCAGAAGTTAGAGGCCAGTGCTAGGTATTAGGTTTACAAGTTAAAAGGTTTAATAACCTTTCCTGAAAATCATCACTTAACTGGGTTTCCCCCAAGTATTTAAAAGCTGTTTACAAGTGACACTGCCAATAAAGAAAAGTGCAGTTACAAAGAAATCAAGTCTAAAACTATCTAAGAAAAATTAAAATCATTTTTCATTCATGGCAGGAGTTAAACAGTACTTGCATTCTCTTTTAATATTAATAGCAGCACCAATGATGGATGGATAATTTTTTCCTAACAATAGCAATTTCCAACTTGGCTACTAGGGGGAAACCAAGGCAAGGTTCCTTTATTATAAATCAACTCACTAGTCACTTGCCATCCAAGCAGTGCAACAATAACTCAACTAAAGTAATGACAACATCATATTTCAATATCTTAAATAACAACAAGAAACAAAAATAGCTCATAGGCACCATTTACTGAGTACCATGTACTACACTAAATCTTTGTCTTCTATTATTACTAATTGTTATAATACCACACCTACATTTCAAAGATGAGGAATCCAAGGTTGACAGAAGCTTAAAAACTTGCTGGAGGTCACACAGCTAGGAAATGGCAAAACTAGTATTCAAACATAGATTTGACTATTGGAAATCCTATATTCTTTCCACTCTACCAGAGTTGTGGATAGAAACGGTTAAGTGGGAAGAAAAGATACCTCTCCTACAACAAACAAATCAGAAACTCAATGAAGGTAAAGTTTGCATACTGGTAACTGTCTCTGAATACCTGTATAGCTTTCTTCAGCTTAAAAAGAGAACCTAACCTGGCATGCACAAAAAGGATATCTCACTTTGCTCCACAGCCCACTGCTATTCCAAAAAGACAATTCCCCCAGTCAGCTGACAACTGCATTATTTTCAGGGTCATTTTCATGCAACACCAAAGTAAGCTACTGAAAGTCAATCCAATGTGCACTCTCAAATTTAATATTACTCTTGGCAACCTCAGGAGAATTCAAAGATTTTTAAAGTATTTGTCAACTACTAGATTAAGTAAAAGAAAGCTTTCTTCATCTGCCAAGTAATCCCTAATGGATTTGGCACATTGAGTGGAATAGAGAAGCAGCATATACCACTGATTCCAGAAGACAAAAACAGAGCTTTATATTCTAAAGTATAAGTTCAGCATCTTTCCCCAGCAGCTAAGTAACTTCTATCATCTTACTTATTTCCCATGTCACCCATTAAAACCTTTTATTCACTCCTAACAAAACACACAAATCTCAAAAATTCATTCCAAGAAGGCTTTTTGCAATTTTGTGATTAATATAATTCACACTTTGCATAAAAGGGGGACTTAATTCTGGCTGAGACTAAAAACTTAGCAGTTTCTAGTTTCAGAATAAAAATTGCTCACTGATTTGCAACCTTTAAACACTGACATATAAACAGATAAATAATAAGACAACTTTTCTTGAAGAATTTAAGAAAAGTCATCTCTATACACAAATATTTTTCTACTCACCTTCCTTGCTTCCTGTTTCTGCAGGCACTGGAAGAGATGCATTGTGCTGGATAGCTGCATTGGCAACAGCATTAGCTGTTACAGTGAAGGCAGTTTGAGGAACCAGCCGGGGCATCAGTGGTACCAATCGACGACCTTCAATGGACCATTCTGAAGAGCTATTAGGTCCAGACATACTGAACAAAAAAGAAAACGCTGCTACAAGAGTTCTCAATCAATGAAAGTGAATCAAATATGTTTGCTCAAATAAATATAACTTTTTGCATTTAAAAAGTATCCTAGGTGAATAGGAGAGGCTTCATTTTAAGCAAGTAAGATCAAAATTATGAATAATTAGAATTCAAGGAATTTCACATATACTTAGTTTCTTACATATCTTATTCTATAATCTGAATATTATAATGAACATAATTGAAAATATAAAATATTTTCCTATGCTTTCTAAATAAATATTGCTATTATTTTCATTAGTTTAAATCCAGTGGTATGAATGAAATCCGGTTTTCTACTAACTTTTAGAACTTAATTTTATAATTAAACTAGAAAGGTAAAAAGAACTATATTTTAAAAATCAGACTTTCCTCAATAATTAAGGATGGAATTCAGTGAACCTTTGCAAAATTATCTAACTGCCTGCATGACCAGAGGTTCGAAGGCTTTCAAAGATGGACAACTGAGGCAGTAAACGAGGGAAACTTGAGGGGTAGAAGAAGGCTGTATATATCACTGCATATTTTACTGGCAATGTATTATATTATTATCCTTATATTATTTTTTAAAAGACTAGATCTGAGGACACTGGGAGAAATCTGCCACTATTTTAATTTTATTTATTTATACCACTCTTCACTGTTAAGGATTTTGAGGCTGCTGAACTCTATCCTTAAGCAGACACTATTCTGTTTCTCTACTCAACTTCTTGAGCAAAAATTTTTTTGTTTGTTTGTCCTCACCTGAGGATATTTTTTCCATTGATTTTTTTTAAAAAGTGTAAAGGAGTGGGAAAGACAAGAGAGAAACATCCATGTGAGAGAGACACATTGACTGGTTGCCTCCTGCACGTGCCCCGACTGCAACCAAGGTACGTGCCCTAGATCAGAATTGTACCTGAGACCCTTCAGTCTGCGGGCCGATGCTCTAAGCCAGGGGTGGGCAAACTTTTTGACTCGAGGGCCACAATGGGTTCTTAAACTGGACCGGAGGGCCGGAACAAAAGCATGGATGGAGTGTTTGTGTGAACTAATATAAATTCAAAGTAAACATCATTACATAAAAGGGTACGGTCTTTTTTTTTTTTTAGTTTTATTCATTTCAAACAGGCCGGATCCGGCCCGCGGGCCGTAGTTTGCCCACGGCTGCTCTAAGCACTGCGCAAAACTGGCTAAGCTCTTGAGCAAATTTTATCCCAGGAATCCAAACAGAGGTTGAAATATGAAAAGATAGTTGCATCTCCTCTCTTTACTTGGCTCTGTAAAAGGTAGTTATGTCACTTCTCCTGATTAATGATTAGGGTTGAAGTTTAAAATTCACTTAGAGTCAATCAATCAATCTCTTCACTAAATCAGAAATATTTCTGTACCTTTTGCAAAACCAAAGATTCTACAACCCAACCTAGAGTTTAAGACTCTCTCTGTCCACTGATTCTTCATATTCAGAGTACAGAAAAGCCCTTATTAGGGGATAGTGGAATAATGATAATGATGATGGTAATTATGATAGCTAACATCAATTAAGCACTTACTATATCTGTACTTTAGTACTAAACATTCTACATGTAATTACACTGAGTTAATGTAATTCTTTAAAAAATCCTATGAAATTAGTAATACTATCTTCATTTTGTAGATGTGGAAACAGAGTTTAATTAAGTTGCCTAAGGTCACACAGCTAATAAATGCCTCCTTTAACAAGCATATATCATGCTATTGAAATTATTCACCACATTACAAGTAGAGTATATAAAGATTTTCAAATGTGTTTTATGTCTAACTTTTGCTTTTGATTTATACTAATCAAGCACTGCTATCTAATTACTACCAACTTTCACTAAATAGAACAAATAAATTACAACTTGAGAAGGATTTACATTCTGTTCAGAAAGGAATTTCTAGGAGTTAATGAATTCAATTGGGTTACTGTGGGAAATATGCAAATTTCCTCATCATTTAACACAGTCCTACCCAAGACAAGAGAAAGAGGATTTCCCAAGACCCTCTCACAGATCTATTAACAAACACGTTATCTCCACATTGATGCTAGTTCTGAAACAGAGTGGTATAAACAAGAGAGGCAGGAAACAGCTATAGCTAATTGTCAAAAGAAAAAATTCTAAAAGATATTCAGCATTTTCTTGGCTAACTCCTATTTTGCTACCATTTTGTTAGAATATCACTAATAAATGTGCTTAGTGAGAGTTTACCACACAAATAAAGTGTTATCTACACTTACCTGGTGCATTGTTTAAATGGTGGCAGAAATTATGGAAGATTAATAATTTCGAACACATGAATATATGCTATTGAAAAGACAAAATTTGCAGCGCAAAAGACACACTGCAGCTTTTAATCTATAAATCTTCCAAATTTCTACTCATGCAAACATGCTCAAACTTTTTTTAAGTTAGGAAAAATTAAACATCATGTTATAATTAGATAAAAAATTCCTCTCTGCTTAGCAATGAGGGTATAAATATGCATTCGTTGCACAAATCATCTAAACTAAATTTTAGAAATTTTTGTAAACATCTTACTCCAGGGCTTCTCTGGCACACCTAAGTTATATTAAGATGGCAAAGGAGGGTGGAAACCTTGTTCCAGCCCCTTTTCTGAGAGATCTAACATGATACTAATAAAACTACCTTGGCCCTCATATCCTTTGGTGTGCAGGGCACCAGCAAGAAATCCTCATCCTCACATAGAAACTCACACAGTCTCCTATGATGTTGGGCTGATGAAAAAGGGGTTAAGAGAACAATAATTCCAGATTATCACTTTCTTTGAACTCTAGAACAATGCTGGCAAGAGTGGACAAATTAAAGACTCTGAAGCCCCTTGACATTCCAGGCTTTAATACTATAATATTCTGACATGTTTCAAAACTGAATTAGAGAATCAAACTTAATAAATGGCCTGGTACCAAATAATAAGTAAGTGTTATGCTTCAAGCCACAGGCAAGGTTTTTCTTTGATCCCAGACATCCCACTCCTTTTGTTTCTACCTCCTTTGTGCTCTTCTCAGTTTTCTCTTCACCTTTCAACCACATTCCTTGGGCCTAAGCTGATGTTTTGAGTGGGGGAGGGAAGGAAGAGAAAAGGAATGCAGTCAAAATTCAGATGCATTCCTCCTTGGCTAGAGTTGCTTTTTTCAGGCTCAGAGTATGACACCCTCCTACAGATATCCTTTGAAACCAGGTTCTGTTGCTATCTCTTAGGGAAAGGCAGAGGAGATGGAGCAAATGAAGGATCTATGCCTTCCTCATCACTGCCACTCTGACTTTTGGATTCAACAAATAAATGTGACATCTGATCAAACTAAAACCACAATATAAAATATTAAAACAGAAATATGGAAAAACCTAAGAAGCTTAAAATTATACACTGAAGTAAACTCTTCAAAAAATTAAATTCGTGTATTAAAGAAATCAGAAGGGGAGAGGGGAACACAGGCAGATAAAAGCCAACTCTCAATTATCCATGCTAATAGATAGAGGAGGGAAAGGGAGAGGTCAAGCAGATTAAAGAAACGCACATATTATCTAAAAATATTTTGGTAAATACTTGAAAATTATTCCACCAAACTTCTCCAGGACAACTAATAAGTAATAAAATAACTAATTAAAAATTTCACCTCCTCTCCCTTCCCACCCTCTGACTAAAGTACTCCCAAGCAACAAAATGGCTAAAGGGTGGGCAGTATTAGGTGAGGGAGAAGGGGAAGAGAAGGGAAAGCAAGGGGCAAGGTTAATTTGTAAATGGAATATGCGCCCCTGAATAATTGAGAGCTTCAATTTTGAAATAAATACAAGAAAAAGCCTGAAATAATAATAACCTATTTGCATACCTGTAACTTGGTCTTTCACCCAAATATAAGGATAAATTCATTCTTTAAAGGGGAAAAAAGGAAAAGGAGACTAAATAAATGTTATCCTTAAGTATGACACTGATGCATCAACTTACAACTATTGCCCCACAATACTGTTCCAATGGTTTTAAGGTACTAATATTGTATCTAAGTGCCTCTGTATACAAGCTATTGTTAACTACTTTATTATCTAGCACATTACTTTGCCATTCATTACCAGTTCTCAAATTAGAATCTAGGCTCAGTTATTACTTTTTGAGCATACCAATTCAAAAATTTACAGCATATTAAAGAATAAACACATTAATATTTTAATGTTTCAACCATGTTGGTCTGACAACTAAATATTTAATATCTCTAATGGAAAACTGCCAGCTTTCTAGAGTGCATACATATCTACCACTGAAAGCTCTCAAAATTCAAATAGCTAAACTTTTGAACTATGAGGTTAAAAAGATAGCACTCCATTTTATAGGTTAAGTAAAATGAGGAGCAGTGAAGCACAACATGAAGCTAATGGATCTTCAGGGTCAATTAATTTAAATGCACTATTTATCACATCATAAAAATAAAAAACAAATGAATTATAATATATTTTATGTTCCCATCATCTTGCATTAACATTTAAAGGATTAATTTCTGTTCCTTTCTATTCTTTAGGAGGCACTGTCTCCATACATACTCTACTGTTTGACCCTTGCCCTTAGTCCTCCACCACCCTCTACCCCATCAGTCAAACAGTTATAATGATTTAAAAATAATTTGATAAGAATCCTTTATAATTGTATTTTGTTGGCTTTTACAAAATATATTGTATTCATATTTCTTAAAAGCAGAACATATATTTTATAATCTTTTTGTGAATCTCAAAACATGTGACATATTAGTCAGTTATCTAAAAATTTAGAATGCCTATTTATAAAGCAATATATATATCAAATACCATTACAAAGACCCTCTAAGGGAATGTCAAATTTGGGGAGCACACTACTTTGTTACTGAACTTTGCTTCAAGTGAATCATCTGCTAAATTCTGGGGGTCTTTAGTTTTATAGAGATTACATTGTAACGGGATTTGAACTGAGTATTTAAAGCTTGCCTAACCAAATGCAAAAACATAACCAATTGAATAAACAGGTAATAGCATTATGGTCAGGATCCCTGAGTAGAGCAGTCTTAAAATAAAAGACTCAGGAATCTGCTACACAATAGGAAGACTGTTTCAAAACTATATTATACTATGTCATAAAAAATCAGGGGTGGTATGACTAATGGCTTACTTATGTGCAATTGTTGTTAACCGTTCATCGTTTACTGCTCTCCGAACTTCAGCACGGTGGCGTTCTGTTGAGATGCTATGAAAAAAAATAGCCATTATAGAACTCTGTCAAGCAGGCAGCTCTTTTCTATACTTTTATTAATGTTTAAGCCAACATTTTGCTTGGGGTTGGGGGGCAAAGTTGATTTGTGAAAAGATACAGATGGGATCTAACATTTATCTTCAAATGCTTTATTTAATTAAATTCAAAGAAAAAGATTCAGACTGGTTCTGTGTAACTGCAAAAAGAATTAGCTGAAAATCTGAAACCAAGGGAAGACAAATTCAACTTGATCTGAAGTCATTGCCTCAAAAAACTCAGTAATGTCAGACCATGTTCAAATTAGTATAGGTTCCTATTATCTAAGTATGCAAACAGCCACTGAATGACCCCTAATCACTCAGGAGAAAGTCTTCTGAAGTCCTTTCTAAAGCTCACGAGTCTGTAATTTATGTTCAATGAATATAATAAAGAAATGAAAGTGACAAGATAATCTGTTTCTAGTGGCAACTTGCTATGAAACTTAACACCAGGATATTACTCCTTTGTTACTCCACATTTCAGCTATGTGTCTTCTACAGCATGTCATGTTACCACTATGGTAAAAATGTGCTAACATTGAACCTGGTTAAATACATGTAAAGTTAATACTAAACAACTGAAAAAAGGCTATAGCATTCCATTCAAAAGTAATAAAATAAATACCACTCTTAAAATTGTAGTGTTTACTGTGTAAGCTAAATCTACACCATGGACTAAAATAAATTTAAGGGGCTAGAAAGCAGAATTTATGAGGAATTATACACAACAAAAAACATAAATTATTTAATATGAAGACAGTAAGATTAAGGTTTTGGCTTAATAATGTCCCTGTATTAATGTTAATTAAATATAGGAAAAACCCTTTCCCTACTTCCACTTTTTAAAAAATTGTTTTTAAATGCAGAAAGGAAACTTCAGTTAAAACAGAACATTTTCTGAGAAAGCTTAAGATATTAGAATGGCTTAATCAAAATATCAAAGAACCCCTTCTATAAGACTTTTTTAGCCCTGGCTGGTTTGGCTCAGTGGATAGAGCGTCAGCCTGTGGACTGAAGGGTCCCAGGTTCGAATCCGGCCAAGGGCACATGCCCAGATTACAGGCTCGATCCCCAGTAGGGGGTGTGCAGGAGGCAATGGATCGATGGTTCTCTCTCATCATTTCTCTCTCTCCCTCTCCTTTCCTCTCTGAAATCAATAAAGAAATTTTTTTTTAAAAGAATTTTTTAATGGATTCAAGTGCCACTCTAATGGGAAGCTGAAGGGATAAACTATCCTTAAGACTATGACTACATAATCACCATTCTATAAATTAAGACAACTGCCTAGTATCTCCTTCTTCTCCTTAATAAAGTGTGAGCCCAGCAGGTATGCCCCAGTGGTTGAGCATCAACTCATGGACCAAGAGGTTGCAGGTTCAATTCCCAGTCAGGGCCACGCAAGAGGCAGCTGATCAATGCTTCTATCTCTTTATCCCTCTCCCTTCCTCTTTCTCTAAAATCAATAAAAACATATTTTTTTTAAAAAGTAACTGGGCCACTCTAGATCTTCATATCCAGTTGCTGCCAACTCTTCTTTCCTCTACCCATGTCAAAAATACTTTCCTTTCGCAGCTGGCCCAAGCCTAAAATAACCTGTCTTAAACCCTTTCTGATTATATTACAGAATAAATGGTAAACTGCATAATTTTCTGTAACAAAGAACACAACTGAGATGGGATCTTTAAGCACCAACAACTTGAAGACCTGTCTTCAATCTGAGTGTGAAAAGTACTGAAACCCCTCAACACGAAAATTCTAGAGTCATGTCTCACAAACTTATATGATAATTTACCTAAGAACTTTTGAGAGTTCTCCAAGAAGATCTTTCTTTTCCTTGGTGAGATCCCCCTGTGCCCGAAGTGCACTGATAACTCCAGCATATGCCTCCAATTCTAGAAGAAGAAAATTATTTTATCAAGAAAGGCCTTCAATATTTTAATACTGTGGCTACATATAGTGAAACTTCAGGGGAAGAAACCTAAAAAAAAAAAATTAATAAAAAATCAATATATAAATACTTCTTAAAATTCCTCTCAAAAATGTTATCTAATAACATAGATTAAAATGTAGCTTTTAAAATTTTATATCATTTTCTTTTTACTGCCTCAAGAAGTCATGTATTTAAAATATGGAGGTAAAAATTCTAACGGTAAGTATTTTGTCTCACACATTATCACTAAAGGACATTTAACTCAGATGCTACCAACAACTGGAAACAGACTCTAAATGATATAATAAGGCTGATAAAGAAGGTTTTAGCATTACTGAAAGGTATCTTCACCTCTAATCCTTGAAATAATTCCTTAGGCTTGCTTAAGAATCCAAACTATATTCCACATACTTCCTTGAGAGTTGAGAGTACTATGAATACTGTGCAACTGAAAAATTACTGGAACAAGAGTCAAGTGACCAGATTCTGGCTCCAACACTGACACCTACAAGTTGTACGACCTTGGGCAAGTCTTTTCTCATCTCTAAGCCCCAGTTTCTTTATCTAAAAGAGACTTTGAAGGGCCTGGCCAGTGTGGCTCAGTGGTTGAGCATCAACCTATGAACCAAAAGTCTCAGTTCAATTACCTATCAGAGCACATGCCCGAGTTCTAGGCTCAATCCCCAGTGTGGGGTGTGCAGGGGACAGCCAATCAACGATTCTCTCTCCTCATTAGTATTTCTCTCTCCCTTTCTCTCTGAAATCAGAAATAAATAAATAAATAACCTCTAAAGCAGAGGTTCTCAACCTGTGGGTCGCAACCCCTTTGGGGGTCGAATGACCCTTTCACAGGGGTCACCTAAATACATCCTGCATATCAGATATTTACATTACGATTCATAACAGTAGCAAAATTACAGTTATGAAGTAGCAACAAAAAATAATTTTATGGTTGGGGGTCACCACAATATGAGGAACTGTATTAAAGGGTCACGGCATTAGGAAGGTTGAGAACCACTGCTCTAAAGGTACCTTCCAGATCTAAGAGCTTCTCCAGCTATAAAAACAATCATCAAAATGATTAAGGCAGATTAGGAAACATGAATTACTCTTACAGCAACCAGGACTTAATATACCAAACCCTAATGCCAGAAAGTTTCATTTCACTACCTTTCCACAGCAACAACCATTATGAAATAAAACTGTCAATCCCTAGTACTGGTAAAACCAAAAAGTCCTCAATGGCTCCCAATGAACCATGCCTCTCCCCCTGATTTGGCATGTGACTTGCTTTAGCCCAAAAAAACCAGCATACGTGATGCAAGCAGACAAGCACACAGGGCCTGGCTCTCTTGGAACTCTGAAATCACCAAGCCATGAAAAAGCCCAGAATGAAAGGCCACATGGAGAGAGAGGCTCAGCCATCTCAGCTGAGCCCAGTCAACCAGCTAAACTACCAACTGAAAACAGCCAAATGAAAGAGCTCAGGCAAGACCATAAATCCACAGAATCTTGAGAAATAATAAAATAGTTGTTGTTTTAAATCATTAATACTAGGAGACAGGTAGCTGGGTAAAACAAAATGATGGGAAGTAAGTGCCCAGGCTACAGTTATCTTCTTACTAAATTCAAGTTGCTACCAGTATTTGCCACTAGCCAATGCCTGACACAAAAGACACTCAAAGTTAGCCAAATAATGAAAGAAAGGATATTTGCATCCTAAGCACCTATATCAATAATAAACTAATAGCCTCATGCAGTTCATTTTATTCACTGTTCTAATTGTAAAAAAAAAAAAAAGCTTTATATGGAAAGCTGAGCTGACTATATTAAATAGAAATCTCTGGACCAAATGAATTATCCCAGCTGTAAACATCCTGCATGTCTACTCTGTGCTGGATAATAGATCAATGTTTCACGAGGTTTCTCTGGAAGAAGAAAGCTCTGCTGCTCTGGAATAGTGACGGAAATACTCAGCTCCAGAACACATATACTTTAGCTATTATCAGGATGCAAAGTAAAGTTCAGAAAAACTCTAGGATAACCAACTAAGAAATCACTGCACTCTAAATGTTTATGCTCCATTTAGGAAATATTTCATGCAACAAATCAATATTGATTCCTGTATATATACCAGGTAGTATGCTAAATCCTGCCCTCAAGGAGTTAACTCTAGAATATAGCTACAGTGAAACAAGTCATCAGACAATTATGATACAGTTTATAATACAGTGGTAAAGGCACAGAGGAGAAACACATCATCTAGTCTGGAAGCATAGGTTTCAATCAGAAAGATATCTGTGCTCCAAGCAAGCAGGGGGGAAAAAGGCAAATGTGCAAAAGGAATAGAGAATAAGACAGCAGATAATGTTTTATACAGACATCAAACTTCCACTAAGTCAGTGACTACTTGGAGCGTTTTACACTGGAAGTGAAAATATGTCTGTACGTGCATAGTCACTAATTCAAACCAAACTACTAGTTGAACATTACTACTACACGGGACCATGGAGAATATTTACATAAACAAAGTCCCTATCCTCAAGGGGATTAAAATCCAACAAGGGGTGCATGTAAGGGAATAGAGAAGGATAAAAATGGAAAAGTAGTTGGGTGCCAGACTAAGAAAAGCCTCTAATTCCAGTCTAAAAAGTTCTTATTTGATAGGACTCAGTAACTGAATGTGGAAGGAATAGCAGAAAGAAAGGTTTTGCAGTTTACAAGATATTTAGGAGAATGTCAATATCATAAGAAATAGGTCAGAGAAAAGTGGTTTGAGGAAACAGAAAAAGAAGTTGACTTTGGGGCTTTGGAATTTATAGTGATCAAGACACTATTGCAAAAAAAAGTGAAATTAACTAAAGAAATGTGACAAAGATTTTTGACATATCAAGTCTCACTCCAAGTCTAACTAAAAAGTCATGCACAAAAGTAAGGTAGCAACCTCACAAAAGACTGGGACTCAGAAAAGTTATCATAGCTACAAAATCAAAGTCACTTCCTCTCCTCCTCCAGAAATTCACTCATTGTAAAGAACTTTTAATAGCTTCCCAACCTCCTTCACATTTATTGATTTTCATTTTGATGGGTATCCTCAGATCCTGACAAATATCAATTTCTGACATTAATTTTGATGCCATTCTATTATATTGTTAACTCTAATGATACATAAGTATAATGAAATAATAAACACATGCAAACACCACAAAAAAACCAAAGGATTTACCATACCATTTTTATAAAGTCCTCAACCCATTCCCTTTAAACAAATCAATCATTCAATTATACTATAGTCCATAAAGCCCCTGCAAAACCTTTCTTTCTGCTATTCCAAGAATTTGCATTTATACATATAGTAGAGGCCCAGTGCACGATATTCATGCATTTGGGGGAGAGGGGTCCCTCAGCCCGGCCTGTGCCCTCTCTCAGTCCAGGAGCCCTCGGGGGATGTCCAACTAATGGCTTAGGCCTGCTTCCCAGGGGGAGCGGGCCTAAGCCAGTAGTCGAACATCCTTAGCGTTGCCCTGGAGGCAGGAGAGGCTCCCACCACTGCCGCTGCACTCACCAGCCATGAGCCCGGCTTCTGGCTGAGCAGCACTCCCCCTGTGGGAGAGCACTGACCATCAGGGGCCAGCTCCTGCATTGAGTGGGATCGGGCCAAAACTGTGCACAAAACCATCCATGAAACCATCCACTGGTGCATGATCGAGGCCAGGAAGGGACGCGGGATATTGGCCAGCTGGGTAGGGACTGCGGGAGGGCTCCAGGGCTTGTCCAGCCCGTCTTGCTCAGTCCCGATCTGTTGGACCCCAGCAGCAAGCTAACTTACTGGTTAGAACGTCTACCCCCTGGTGGTCAGTGCACGTTATAGCGAGCGGTTGAGTGGACTTAGCATATCATTAGCATATATGCTTTGACTGGTTGAATGGCTGACTAGACAACTGGACACTTAGCATATTAGGCTTTTATTATATAGGATGGCAAGGGAGAGGCAGGATAAAAGAAAGGAAGCATTTAACTATCAATAGTATGTTCAGTACACCATAAAAAAAATATCTGCCGTAACCGGTTTGGCTCAGTGGATAGAGCATCAGCCTGCGGACTGAAAGGTTCCAGGTTCGATTCCGGTCAAGGGCATGTACCTTGGTTGTGGGCACATCCCCAGTAGGGGGTGTGCAGGAGGCAGCTGATCGATGTTTCTCTCTCATCGATGTTTCTAACTTTCTATCTCTCTCCCTTCCTCTCTGTAAAAAATCAATAAAATATATATATATTTTTAAAAAATTATCTATCCCAATCCTATATAATAAAAACCTAATATGCTAAGTGTCCGGTCATCCATTCAACCAATCAAAACGTAATATGCTAATGATGTCAAGGCCGCTTAACTGCTCACTATGACATGCTCTGACCACCAGGAGGCAAATAGTTGACCAGTCACTATGACATGCACTGACCACCAGGGGGCAGACAATCAACCGATCTACCAGTTGCTATGATGTGCACTGACCATCAGGGGGCAGATGCTCCGACCAGGTTAGCTTGCTGCTGGGGTCCGGCCAATGGGGACTGAGGGAGATGGGCCGGACATGCCCTGGAGCCCTCCTGCGGTCCCTCCCTGGCTGGTCAACCTCCTGCGTCCCTCCCCGGCCCCCATCGTGCACCGCTGGGGTCCCTCAGCCTGACCTGCGCCCTCTCACAATCTGGGACCCCATGGGGGATGTCAGAGAACCGGTTTTGGCAGATCCCGCAGGCCAGGCCAGACCCCACTGGTGCACGAATTTGTGCACTGGGCCTCTAGTTTCTTTATATTTAAGTAAAATCTAAATGTTTAGCATCTTACCTAAGTAAAATTTATAACTATTTTTAAAAGGACAAAGCAAATTCTTAAAATATTTTCAACTAATTCTTAAATATTAAGAATTAATTCTCTAAACTTTGAACCATGAGCTAGTGTTTGAAGGAAAGGTTGCATTATTATAAGCAACCAATGGGTGGGAAAGAAGTCTCTGCAAATCACTATCAAGGCTCACTGAAGATGACATTACCCTGTAGGAAGGCTGTTTTTTTGTATAGAGCAGCTCTCCAGTAGCATTACCCACATAGCACTGACTAAAATTAAGCATAAATTTATACTTAAAGGTTACCATTTTTATACTTAAACATAATGTCTTGATTCAAGGCCCCAAAAGCCCAAAAACCTTAATCAATCTACTGTAGTTGTGAACTGTTCCTCTTAATTATTTCAGCTATGAAACAAATACAAACCCTATTTTATAGCTGGTAGCTAGAAATTATAGCAACTGCATGTAAGTGTGTAGAAAACCATCCTTAAATTAGTACTAAAAGTTTGGATATAAGGTTAAAGGGAAAAAAAAGATACAGGAATGACTGACAAAGACAAAAACAAACCAACTGTCTAGTTGTACTAAAATACAATGCTAAGTTTTTAAAATAAAGAAATCTTCATAGTGGTCTGAAGGGAAATAAAAACAGCCAAAGTTATTAAAAGGCAGAGTAAGAGCAGCTATGACCAGATTTATACACAGGAATTCCTAACAAACATTTATTTTAAAGAAAAGATTCTGCCCTAGCTGGTTTTGCTCAGTAGATAGAGCATAGGCCTGCAGACTGAAGGGTCCCAGGTTTGATTCCGGTAAGGGACACATGCCTGGGTTGTGGGTTCGATCCCCAGTGGTGGGTGTGCAGGAGGCGGCAGAAACAATGATTCTCTCTCATCATTGATGTTTCTATCTCTCTCTCCCTCTCACTTTTGCTGTGAAATCAATAAAAATATATTTAAAAAAAAAAATCATAGATTCATCTGCCAAAAAAAAATGTCTAGCCCTAACCGGTTTGGCTCAGTGGATAAAGTGTCGGCCTGCGGACTGAAGGGTCCCAGGTTCAATTCCAGTCAAGGGCATGTACCTTGGTTGCGGGCACATCCCCAGT
>NW_005359225.1:1369097-1372424 GCF_000412655.1 Myotis brandtii
GCATCGGCCTGTGGACTGAAGGGTCCCGGGTTCGATTCCGGTCAAGGGCATGTACCTTGGTTGCGGGCACGTCCCCAGTGGGGGGTGTGCAAGAGGCAGCTGGTCGATGTTTCTCTCTCATCGATGTTTCTAACTCCCTATCCCTCTCCCTTCCTCTGTAAAAAATCAATAAAATATATTTTTAAAAAATGTCTAAAAGTTGCTTTAAAAGACTGTATGCTCAGATGTCAAGCCCTGTAACAAGCCCTTTTTATATACAGTTAATCCACATAACAAACTTATGTAGCAGATATTGTTATCCTTCCTTTACAAAAGTGCTAGCAGATTTAGGGAGAATAAATAACTTGTCCTTGATCATGTGGATCATTAGTAACAGAACCAAGACCCCAAGCCTGTTGGAATTCAAGGTCCACACTTTCCCCTTCAAGATCATCTATACTAATAAAAGGGTAATATGCTAATTAGACTGGACATCTTCCGGATGATCCTCCGGACATCCTTCCAGACAAAGCCATGGTGGCGAGGCAGAGGCAGTTAGGGGCGATCAGGCCGGCAGGGGAGAGCAGTTAGGGGGATCAGTCCCGCAGGCAGGTGAGTGGTTAGGAGCCAGCGGTCCCGGATTATGAGAGGGATATCTGACTGCTGGTTTAGGATCGGGCCTAAACTGGCAGTTGGACATCCCCTGAGGGGTCCCGGATTGGAGAGGGTGTAGGCCAGGCTGAGGGACCACCCCCCCGCCCTGTGCACAAATTTCGTGCACCAGGCCTCTAGTAGATATCTAAATAATTCATATCTACTGCCAAAACATTTAATGTTCTTTTCAAATAATTTTTCATTTATTGAGCACCTACTATGTGCTAGCCTGAAACTACAGTGATAAATGAGACCACAAGGTCCTTCTTCTACCTTGCAGTCTAAAGCAGCATTTCTCAACCAAGAATCCTCATTTGAACCACAGAATACAGAAAATTATTTGAATTACTTTTTCTCAATTTCCCCATAACTAATACCATTTTAAATGCATAAGAAGTTAGTTCATTATATACAACAGATACTTTAGTATTAGGGCTTAAGTCCCTAAATGCTAGTTGAGAAAGACTGTGCTAAAGAAAAATATAATAAACGAGAGGCCCGGTGCATGAAAATTTGTGAATTGGGGGAGGGGGTGTCCCTCAGCCCAGTCTGCGCCCTCTCACAGTCCGGGACCCTTCGGGGGATGTCTACCTGCCGGCGTAGGCCCGCTCCACGGGGGATCGGGCCTAAGCTGGCAGTCAGGCAGCCCGAGAACCCTCGGGGGATGTCCGACCAACGGCTTAGGAGCGGGCCTAAGCCGGCAAGTGGACATCCTTAGCACTGCTGTGGAGGTGGGAGAGGCTCCCGCCGCCACCACCACCACCACCACCACCACCACCACCACCGCGCTGGCCAGCCATGAGTGGGCTTCCGGCTGAGCGGAGCTACCCCTGTGGAAGCGCACTGACCACCAGGGGGCAGCTCCTGCATTAAGCGTCTGCTCCCTGGTGGTCGGTGCGTGTCATAGCAACTAGTTGTTCCCAGTCATTCCACCATTAGGGTCAGTTTGCATATTACCCTTTTATTATATAGGATTACTATACAATTCATTACAACCACAAAGGGTATTTTATTACTGATAGTACTGTAAAATATAATTTGGAAAAGAGAGCATAGCTTACATTAACTTACAATTCAGAAACAATATGTAATTCACATATACATTCATGAAGGTTAAAAGTATGTTAAAGTGAGACAGGAATCATATTCCCCGGGTTGAAATACTGACTCCAGGACTTACTATCAGCATTATCTTGAGTTCTAAGCTTCAGTTATATCATCTGTAAAATGGGGACAAAAAAAGAAAAATACCTACTTTTTTAGTTTGAGGATTAAATTAGAATGTAAAGAACTCAGAATAGCCCAGTATTCCTCAAGAATTCTTAGTTGCTATGATTATTATGATTCATACACATACTATGTACAAAGCACTATGGTAGGCACTGGGGAAATAGCAATGAGTAAGACAAGAACAATACCTCTAAGGAATTTCTAATGTAGCAAGAAATATGTCATCCCTGCAAACAGCCATGATCCAAACAAAAAGAGAAAAGTATCATGGAGGCATAAAACACAGAAAAAGAAAAACATACCCAATTTTCGAAGAATCCTTTTGCATTCATCCCTGCTGAGATCCAAAAGGGTTGGCCACACAACAGGCATTGCTGCTTCTTTTTGGGAGCCCCAAAGAGCTTGTCTTCTCTACCAAAACAAAAAATCAAGTCGTCAAGTACATTCAAAAGGCCACTCAACCTGGAGATCCACAGGCTAAGAAGTAAAACCAACAATAAGAATATCTCACAGCCCTATTTCACCACCACACTTTCCTACTTCTGACAAATGAACAACTACACAATCATCTGGGAGCATACCATTCCAGCCTATAACTGGAAAAAGCACAGGCTACAGAGGCAGACACCTCTAAATTCTAGTTCCATGTTTCAACTTTACTGGCTGTGTGATCCTGGGAAAATTGGCCCTTCTGAGCATACCTTCTACACATTTCTAAAGCAGAGGTATCATCACCCAGTTTGTGATGAGGATTAGAGAACTGTGTATGTGAAGTTACCACCGTGGCTGGTACGTTGTTTAATTAACAGACACTACTACCTTTGTGTAACCTTGGACAAGTTACTTGATTTCTGTCGGCTTTTCCACTTACGAGTTACATGAGATAAAATATGTCAAAACTCCTAGCACCATACATGGGTTAATGGAACTTAATAAAGAACTTTCTCCTCAATCCTAACAATGACAGAGGAATGCACACCCTGTAGTCTTTGGCCATTTACCAAAAGTTTAGACGCCAGGAACTTACTTGGCAATGGGAATTCCCTAATCTGGAAGATAAAAAGACAACGGAGCTGGGCACTTGTGCAATACCTGCTTAGCACACAGTGGGTCCGCTGTAAATATTTGTTAAATAGATAAATGAATGACTGAGAAGAGTAAACTGAATGAATGAATGAATAAACGAATGAATGCATGCAAGAACGAACGAGCGAGCTCCCGGTCCGGTCCAGGAGTCAGGCGCCGAACCCGAAGAACAGTTACACCCCGTTCCAGGCGCCCAGGCTGCTGACTCCCCGCTCCCCGCCTGGAGGGGAGCCCCCCTCCCCCTACTTCCCATCGTCCGCTCCGCTCAGAACCTGCCCAGAGCAGGGAGAAACGGAGTGCGCGCCCCGGCCGGCCGGGTGACATAAAGAAAAGGGGTGGAGAGGAGGGAGAAGGGGCAGAGCTAAAAGAATCTGTTCC
>NW_005359225.1:1372728-1379229 GCF_000412655.1 Myotis brandtii
CAAGCCCTTCTTGGGCCAGCAGCGCTGTCAGGGGCCCCGGCCAACCTCAGCGCTTCGCTCCCTCCTCTGCGGAGAGGACAACGGAGAGAGAGGAGGCGCGTGGACAGCCAGGCAGATGACCGAGACTCACCAGGAGGCTCCCTGGGCTGGAACCCCAGATCCCCCAGCACGAGGCCTGCCAGAGTCCCCCTCAGCCCACCTCGGGAACCCAACGATCCCGTTAGGAGACAACGGAGGATGGGGCTGGGCGCCCCAAGCCGGGCTCTGCCTGCTCAGCCCAGGGCTCCTCCAGCCTGGCTAATCTGCCAGCTCTTCCCGGCACCCTGTCTGAGAGTCACCCACCTGCCCGGCCTTTCGGGGCTCATCTAAAAGGCTCCTCCGCCAAGACTAGGGGACACCAGGAATTGGGTTTGTTTGCGGTGCCTCAGAAGGGGCAAGATGGCGACAGGTATCAGGGCGCAGGCGCAGCTGCGCGCTGCCGGTCGGGAAATGTAGTTCGCCTTTCCCGCCTTTGGGAGAAAAGCCCGCAGAAGGCCTCGTTTCTCCCCGTTCCTCTTTTCCTCCGCGTTTTGAAAGGAAACGAGACATCGCGAGGGGCGTTGGGAGTTGTGGTCCGAACCCAAACTCTTCGGTCGGCTGCTGCACGCGCAAGGGGGACTGGGATTGTAGTTTCCTTGGCTTCTCCTCCATCCCCTCCGATCCGGCTTCGCGCGCCTGGCCTCCGGCTGCCATCTCCCAGCCAATCAGCTGCGCTCTCTGCTACGTACTGCGTCACACGTAGCGACCAAAATGGCGTAGGTAGCTGGAACCGTGGTGTGTCCGCGACCTTTACTCCAAGCGAGGTTAGGGCTGGAAGGGGAGCAGCGACGTCCCTGAAGTGACGTGGAGGATTAGGATCAGATTCTTGGGAGTCTTGGGAGCAATTATCAGCTGCTTTTAACTCTTCCCCCTCCCCCCGACGCAACTCGGGAGAGTTAACCTGCGCTATAAGAATCGATGTATCGATGTATCGATGTAGTGGACCGCACAGGTGGCTTGTACCTGTTCAGGGGGTTGCGGGATTGCGGAGAAGGGGACCCTAAGCGTCCTGGAATTCGGGTTTCTCCGCCTGTGCAGTGGGAGTGATAGTGCTGTCTCGTGCTGTGTCTGTCAGAAGCGAGAAGGAGAAGGGGTTTATTTGAGGCCCTATAAGCTGGTAGGTTCACCCTTTAGCTTTGGTTCTTACAGGACAGTTTTGTGAAGAAGGTGTCGTTGTCCCTGTTTTACAGATGAGAAAAGGGGCCCAGTATACGATGATTCGCGGCCATAAAATCGAAGTCAGTCCCTGGTATTGAAGATTCCGTCAAATGTTGTGATTGCCCTCCCTCTTACATTTTGTACTTGTGGAAACATAGGAACTGGTAACAACAACAACAACAAAATGCTCAAGTCAAAGAGGTTTTTAATATGCTTTCTGATATTAACAAAGTTTCCTTGAAAAAAAAAATGAGGTCAGTACTACCCTGCGGGGATGTTGTGATAACACGGAGAAAAACAGTTAATTTGTAAATTGTGGACACTATGCAAATGTGTGAGACTGTTCATGTTCTTTATATACATATATATATTTTTTTTTTTTATTGATTTCAGAGAGGAAGGAAGAGGGAGAGAGAGATAGAAACATCCATGATGAGAGAGAATCATGGATCGGCTGCCTCCAGCAGGTCCCCCACTGGGGATCGAGCCCACAACCCGGGCATGTGCCCTTGACCGGAATGGAACCTGGGACCCTTCAGTCCACAGGCTGACGCTCTATCCCAGGGGTCCTCAAACTTTTTAAACAGGGGGCCAGTTCACTGTCCCTCAGACCGTTGGAGGGCCAGACTATAGTTTAAAAAAAAAACTATGAACAAATTCCTATGCACAATGCACATATCTTATTTTGAAGTAAAAAAACAAAACGGGAACAAATACAATATTTGTATTTGCATGTGGCCCACGGGCCGTAGTTTGAGGACCCCTGCTCTATCCACTGAGCCAAAGCAGCTAGGGCTGTTCATGTTCTTGAATGGTGCTGTAGGTTAGAAAGAGAACTTGAAGAACCCCATTTAAGTGTCCTACTATTTTCCATTAGCTACAAATGCCCCGAGGTCCAGGAAAATGGTTACCGTAAAACCCACGCCTGCCCTGCAGGAAGTCATCAAGTGGGACACGCAGTCCCCAGCTCCCCCCCCCCCCCCTCTGATCTTTCAACGCGTCCTCTTCCATCTATTTCCCACTCATTTGAGGGACCACCTGTTTCCAGTCCAATTCCTTAAGACTCTTGGAAAGGTGATGAATGAAACCTTCATGGGTTTTTCGGTTTAAAGTACATTCTTTGAGTTGAGCCTCACAGCATCTCAGTGAGGCAGGTATAATTAAGATTCCTCCCTACCATGAATGAGAAGAACACAGATATTCAAGAACGTACCCAGTGTCACAAAGCTGGGATTTGAAGGGGGCTGGGCTTCATAACCCCAGGTCTTCTAGTTGCCAGGTGTCTTCCTCTACAACCAACGTCAAGGTGACCGGTGCTGGAGGAGAAAGGGAAAGACAGGCTGCTTATCAAATCAACCCTGACCATGATAAGTAGCCTATTAGTCAAGAATTATAGCTGATGAGGTGCCAGGACTGTCCTAAACATTTCACATGTTAATTCATTTAGTCCTTAATTTTATGAGGTAGGAACTTTGAAGGAGGAAATGGAGGCATAGGAAGGAGATGAAATAGCTTGTCTAAAGTCGCCCATGGTAAGTAGAGGGGAAAGCCAGGATTTAAACCTCAGAAGCTTGGCTCCAGAACCTCCTCTAGACCAGTGGTTCTCAAACCTTAATGTTCAACAGGAACCATTTGAGGATCTTGCTAAAATGCAAATTTAGATTGAGTGGGTCTGGGTAGAGCCTAAGATCCTATATTTCTAACAAGCTTTCAAGCGATGTTGATGCTTTGGCATCAAGTACCTATAATCTATCACGTAGCCTCCCTCTCCTCCTAGCCATATTTGTCTTTTGTAGCCATGGCCTTCCCCACGCTGCCCCTGGCTGCTCCGTATTTCCCAAATTAAATTATCTTCCTTAAGGATCAAACTTCACCCTCAAGAAGCTAATCCTGCCCCTACCTTTCTTTCAAGGATGAGACAGGCATTCCCTCCTCTGCTCCTATATCACTTACTACACATCTTGTTACAGAACTCAAAATATTGAGTTACAGTCATTTGAATGATTTAAGGAGAGAGACCAGATCTATGCACACTAGTGCCCAGCACAAGAATAATAGCTAATACTTATCGAGGGCCTTCTCTATTCCAAATGCTATTGCATACATTAACTTGTTTAATCTCCACAATATGAGATACAGTATTACCCCCATTTTATGGATGAAGAAACATAGAGGTTAAGTAGTTTGCCCAAGGTAACAAGCTGGTAAGTAGCAGAGCCGTGACTTCAAGCGAAGGCACTTTTACTTCAGGAGATGTGTGGTAAAGCAAATGAGAGCCACCCTCCACTTCCAAAGGAGGAAAAGTAGGACTTATCCTACTAAACATAACTATTCTAATCTGGGAAAATGTATAGGAGTGCAATACCTGTTCAAACTTTATTACTCTATTTATTAAGCAGGTTTCTTAAAACGGGCTTCTTCAAGATGTGTATGCACTGTTCTAATTTTGTAGTGCTACATTAGACAAGGTAGATTTCACTGTTGTCATGAAAATATGTTAACCTATAGCAGTGATGGCAAACCTTTTGAGCTCGGTGTGTCAGCATTTTGAAAAACCCTAACTTAACTCTGGTGCCGTGTCACATATAGAAATTTTTTGATATTTGCAACCATAGTAAAACAAAAACTTATATTTTTGATATTTATTTTATATATTTAAATGCCATTTAACAAAGAAAAATCAACCAAAAAAAATGAGTTCATGTGTCACCTCTGACACGCGTGTCATAGGTTCGCCATCACTGACCTATAGTATTGTACAGGTATGCAAATCGAAATGGATAAGACCTTAGCAATTTATTTTCTAAATGAAAAAGAACTGAGTTCCAAAGAAGTCAAATGAGTTAACCAAAATCATACGGGAATTTCATGGCAGGCCTGGGACTAGAAACCAGCCCTTTCAAGTTACAGGATGCTGCACATTCCACTGTACCACACTGCCCTTAGATTTTTACCTTCAGAAAGTTTTTATTACCACACTGGTTTAGCTGAGGTGTGTACTAAAAATGGGAATAGCAAGACCAAAAAAAAAAAAATTAAAAAAAAACACCAAGTAGAGCCGGGCCAGCATGGCTCAGTGGTTGAGCATTGATCTATGAACCAGGAGGTAACAGTTTGATTCCCAGTCAGGGTACAGGCCTGGGTTGTGGGCTCAATCCCCAGTAGGGTGTGTCGGAGGCAGCCAATCAATGATTCTCTCTCATCATTGATGTTTCTATCTCTCCCTCTCCCTTCCTCTCTGAAATCAATAAAAATATTTTTTAAAAGTAATAAAATAAGCAAGTAGAATATTAAATAGAGCAAGGTGAGTGGATTTGGGGGACAGAAGAGAAAGAAGGAAGTAAACTGGGGATAACTGGCAATTACATATCCAGATTCAATGGAAAAAGTGCTTTGAACAATGCAGGATAAGAAGTGCTAGAACAGCTTCAGAAAGGAGGTGAAAGTCTGGCCACTGCCTTTACTCCTTTCCTTCACTGTAGTCTCTACTTCCTACACAGCTGACCCCATTGTTTTGGTGGGCTAATGATAAGACCTCATCACCTATGTGGAATGGACCTTTTTACCAACCCTTTCTCCCAAAGGAATCTCAGTACTCCTTGTGCAGTGCATCCACCGTGCTACAGTGCTGTCAGGTGAGCTTTCTAAAAATCAAAGCTCATCATGTCACCCCTCTGCATAAAACTCCGGTGGCTCCCAGTTGCCAACAAAGTTCCAGCTTTTTTATAAGCAAACTAATGCCAATGCAGAGAAACTTTCTCCCCCCATCTTCAATATTGTGAGCCAAAAGGTAAGGCTGGCATTCTCCTAACTTGTCAGTACAACTTCCAGACCAGCTATCACTGCATTGGGGCTTTCACCATCAAGCCATGCAAACTTCATTCCACCTTCATTCCATCACTAGGGATGAAGGGATCTTAGGGAGAAAGTTTTTCAACAGTCTGCTGTCATCAGCTTAGGTTTCCCCATTCTCCTGTCTGCATGTGTACTCAAAGGAGGTGTATAAACCTTTCCCCAGCACTGCCATTCCAGGATCCACTTATGTGACTATCTCCTGTTCTTCCTCTACTTTTTTCTCCAGAACTGTTCCACCTCTGAAACCAATAACCAAGGTATTCCACATTCTAAACAAAACTTTCTTTTATTCCGGATTTCTTACTCCTTTACCCTCACCAAACCTGCTCTTCAACTTCAGTGAAATCTGCTGTTGAAATTTACAGTCTCAGTTCCAGGTCTGTTGTCCTCCCCGGCTTTACTTTCTACTCTGAACCCTATTATTTAATTAAAACTCAGTCTCATCAGCATTTTCAAATTCATTCAACCACCTCTGTTCTTCCACATAAACCCTAAAACAGTCCTCAACCTTGGATCAGTTTCTCTCCTACATCCCTTCCCATGTTGATATATCTATTAGTTAACTATTATTACATAATAAATTAATTCCAAACCATAGTGGCTTAAAAGAACAATGAAATGTTTCATACAGTTTTTGCAGTTTCTGTTTGAATCTAGAGTGGTTTGGTTGGGCGGTTCTGGCTTGGGATCTTTAAGAGGTTGCTGCCACAATGTCAGTGGGGGCTGCAGTCTAAAGGCTGGCTGGGGCTGGAGGGTCAGCTTCCAAGGTAGCTCACTCACATGGATGAAGGTACCTACATGCTCCATCCAAATAGTTGCTGGAGCAAGTTAGTGAGGCAAGAGGTCTGTTTCTGACTATGTGTATCTCCTTGTAAGGCTGCCTGAGCATCTTCACTACTACTGGGTAGCTGACTTCCCTCAAAATGAGTGATCTGAGAGAGCATATAGAAGCTACACTGTTGCAGTGTGCATGTGTGTGTGTGTGTGTGTGTGTACACAAAATGGGTTTTATATGTGTGTGTATAAAAAAGTAAATCTAAAAGGCATCCAAATTGGAAAAGAAGAAGTAAAACTGTCCTTATTCGCAGATGACATGATATTGTACATAAAAAACCCTAAAGACTTGATAAATGAATTCGGCAATGTAGCAAGATACAAAATTAACGCCAAGAAATCTATGGCATTTCTATACACCAATAGTGAACTTACAAAAATAGACTAAAAAAGCAATTCCATTTACCATCACACCAAAAAAATTAAGATACCTAGGAATAAACTTAACTAAAGAGGTAAAAGACCTCTACTCAGAAAACTACAGGACATTGAGAAAAGAGATAGAGGAAGACATAAACAGATGGAAGAACATACCATGTTCATGGATTGGTAGAATCAACATCTTTAAAATGTCCA
>NW_005359225.1:1380803-1395731 GCF_000412655.1 Myotis brandtii
CAACTTGATGGAAATAAATTGAATATTAGGTAGCATTTATTGAAGTCCCATTATAAAAAGAACATCTCATGTTTATTATTATCTCATTTAAATTTCACAACATTCCCAATGACATAGTAATTATTGTTTTATTTTACAATGAAAACAAGGCCTACAGAGAAGAAGAATTTTTCCAAAGTCAAATATCACCAGAAGCCTCTTTCCAAGAACAGACAGATACTATGGAGTTCTGGTTATCTGGTTGCATAATAAACCTTTACTGTGGCTTAAACTATTTATTTTGCTCATGAATCTCCATGTTGGTAGGGCTTAGTGGGGACAGCTCATTTCTACTCCTCCAGGCATCAGCCAGGGCAGCTTGAAGGCTCAGATCAGGAATCATGTGAGGGCTCATTAATTCATATGACCAGCAGTCAATGCTGGCCGATTCTTGGAATCTTTTCTGGGATTATCAGTGGGAACATCTGTATGTGACAGCTCCATGTGGCCTGGGCTTCGTTACAACATGTGGCCACATTCCACGGGCAAGTGACTAGAGAGAAAGAGACAAGAGAAAACTATATTATTTTTATGATCGAGCTATAGGAGTCATAGCATTATTTCTGCCATACTCTTGATTAGAACAGTTAGGCCCACCCAGGTTCAAGGGAAAGGGGAATAGATCCCATTTCTTGATGGAAGAGTGGTAGAGTTCTGAACATGAGACCAGAAATATTGTGGCCATTTTTCAAAAACATTATCTGTCACAGTCAATCCTCTGTCTACAACAATGTCCCTCTCACATGCAAAACACACTCATTCCTTCCCCGAAAATGCCCCAACGGGCTTGGGTTGCTAAGAGGCTAAGAGGTTGCAGTCATACTATGAGATTCCATTTATATAAAGTTCAAAAGCAGTCAAAAATTACAGCAATAACCCTGGTGGGTGTGGCTAGGTTGGAGCGTCGTCCCCTGCACTGAAAAGTTGCCAGTTTGATTCTCGGTCAGGGCACATACCTAAGTTGCAGGTTCGATCCCCTGTGGGGGCATGTACAGAAGGCTGCTGATGAATGTTTCTCTCATACATTGATCCCGATCCTTCTTCCTCTCCCTCCTCCTCCCCCTCTCCCTCCCCTCCCCTCCCCTCTCCCTCAAGTCAGTAAAACATATCTTTAGGTAAGGATTTAAAAAAGCTATTTAGGATAGAAACCTGAATAGTAAATGCCTTTAAGGGAGCAACTATTTGGATGGAGCATGTAGGTACCTACTAGGTGCTTGAAATGTTCTACATCTGGGTAGAGATTATATAAATAGATGTGTATATGTAAATGTTTATCAATCTGTACATGTAAGATTGTGTCCTTTATGTAAGTTATACCTCAGTAAAAAGGCACTAGCTATAATGGTGAATACAAGTAGTACACGTGTCAAAACCCATAGAATGTACAACATCAAGAGAACCCTAATGTAAATTATAGACTTTGGGTGATAATGTTGTCATGTAGGTTCATCAGTTGTAACAAATGTACTGCTGTGGTGTGGGATGTTGGTAGTGGGGTGGGGACTTTCCACTCATTTTGCTGTGAACCTAAAACTGCTCTAAAAAAATAAAGTGTATTTTTTTAAAGGGATTAAAACAAAAAACTATCTGTACTAGTAAGGGGTGTGTGTGTGTGAGAAAGGGTGGGCGGGGGGTGGGGGAGGTAAAGAGAAAGAAAGAGAGAGAGAGAAATTATAGATGAATGAATAAGTTTAAGGAACATTGGAAAATTTTTGTTCAGTTAACTTAAAAGTAAGTCCTGGGGTGGTCTGGCTTCAGGCATTACTGAATCCAGGCATTTAAACAGGGCCAGTCTTAGTATCTCTCCATCCCTCAACTCTGTCTTCTACTGTATTGGCTTCATTCTCAGGTTCCATGTGTTGGCTCCTAGCAGTTCTAGGCTTATATCATCCTCCCTACTCATAGCCTCAGCAGAAAAGAGTACTTGCCATCTCTTCCAACAGTCTTTTTTTAAAAAAAAAAACATGTTTTTATTGATTTCAGAGAGAAGAAGGGAGAGGGAGAGAAAGATAGAAACATCAATGATGAGAGAGAATCATTGATCAGCTGCTTTCTGCACACCCCCTACTGAGGATCAAGCCCACAACCCGGGCATGTGCCCCACCAAGGAATCAAATTATAACCTCCTGGTTCATGGGTCAACGTTCAACCGCTGAGCCAGACCAGCTGGGCTCTTCCAACATTCTTATCAAAAGCCTTCTTAGGGGAAGAAGGGAGTCTTAATATATGGTGACAGGAGAAGATTTGACTTTGGGTGGTGGGCACATGGTGCAATACACAGATCTTGTAAGATAGAAACTCACACCTGAAACCTTTATGTTCATGTTGATCAAAGTCACCCCAATAAATTTAATATTTTTAAAGTCTTCTTGCTCTGTTGCTCTTGGTTCCCTCTGAGTCACATACCCATGCCTGAACTGTGGGCAGAGAAACATAATGCCCTGATTTGCCAGACCTGACCACATGCTGCTCTCTGGGAACGGGGGAAAGGGTGTGGGTAAAGTCAATTATTTCCAAAGCACATGGAGTGGGTGTGAGGGTGGGCTTGGTTTCCATTAGGAAAATTAGTATACAGTTTATCAGAGGAAGGTGAAATAACGCTGCACAGGAAAATCACAGATGCTTACTAAAATAAACCATGGTACTATGTGATGAGTCATAAAAAATGTTCATACCCCTTGATACAGGATTCCCATTTGTGGGAATAATCCAAAATATGGGGAAAATATTTATAGAGATTTTAATTTCAGTACTATCAAGAAATTGCAACCTAATTATCTTATAATAGAAGAGTATTACATATCCTACTCATGACATAGTCATTTAAATTAATAGTTACAAATAATTAACATCAAGGATGCGTATGATATGTGGAAAAAAAGCATATACATGTAAATATTAAAAAATGGAAGAAAACATGCCAAAACAATAACATATTACAGTGATAGAACTATGAGTGATTCTTTTCCCTTTACTCTTTTACAAGTTTTCTTTTAGTTATTCATATTATTATGATGATTTTTATAAAATGCCTTGGTCTCTTATTAAGAATACTACATTCTCCTAAGTATGGAGTAGAGCCAAATAAAGAAATTTCTGTATCACTTGACTAATGATTCTGGTTAAGGTAATAGAATCTCAGATAAATAGTTTAACCTCCCATTTTACAGAAGAGGTATCTGAGATCGAGAAAGGTGAAATAATTTGTACAAAGGCACACAGGAACCAGAGGGCAGTTCTGATTTTTAAGCTAACATTGCCTACACTGATTTAAACATCAATTAAGGTTTGGATTTTTGTGAGACTGATTTATTTGAAAACATTTCCTCAAGTTCAAGTTGATATCGAGCCTTCCATTACTAATTCAGATTAAATCAGCTATTACTGCTTTTGTTGGGAAAGTGATTTTTTTTTAAATGTATTTTATTTATTTTTTACAGAGAGGAAGGGAGAAAGATAGAGAGTTAGAAACATCGATCAGCTGCCTCCTGCACACCTCCTACTGGGGATGTGCCCGCAACCCAGGTACATGCCCTTGACCGGAATCGAACCTGGGACCTTTCAGTCCACAAGCCGACGCTCTATCCACTGAGCCAAACCGGTTTCGGCAAGTGATTATTTTTAAAAAAATATTAAAAGCTAATAACATGACCCTTTAAGTTCTTCCTTTTCACATCCTTGCACATCTTTCGTTTTAAGTAACAGTGAATAAATGCAGAAGAAGCTCAAATCTGGCTACATTAAATGGACCAAAGTAAAGTTACTTTACTTCTTTTGGGTATCAACCTCCTCATTCATTCAGTGAATAAGTATCAGGCCACATATCAGGCCCTGAAGATAGGAAGATGAATAAAATACAACCATTATCCTCCTGGAACTCATAGTTAGTGGAGAAGTTAGACACATGCAGGTAGCTCTATATACCATAGGAGAACCTGGTAACACAGAATGTTCATAAAGGTGTTTAAGAAGTGCTCTGGGGTCAGGGAAGTAGGGTTATTTCCATCACAGACGGCTTCACAGCAGAGCTAGTATTTGGGATGAGCCTCATAGGGTGAACAGGATTTGACCAGGCAGAAAAGTGAGGAGAGGATGGGGTATCATGGCAGAGGAAATAGAAAAAGCAAAAGGGTGGAAGCATAAAAGGATGCATAGAATGGCAACCCCAAGGAGCAAAATGAGGGATGTTGGACTCTTAGTGGTTCTCAATTGGGAGTACTTGTCAGAATAACTTGGGGAGGTCTATCAAATTTCAAAAAATGGTGATGTACACTCGTAGCTAAAAACTATAGATGGTCACTGATATCTTGATTTTACCCTAAAAATCTCTGGGTTTGTGATTGCCAGAGTAACTCACAAGAGAGCACCGACTTAATAGCATGTTATTGCCATTTAATCCATGTTGGAACCCAAGTGGCAAAATACTGTCTGTGCTCTAGAAGGTGATTTGACACTGATTAATGACTCAATCATTAAAAAGCCAAAGGGAATTGCAAATGAAAATAGAAATACATAATCTCACACATTGCGCTTTCCCTAAGTTCATTTTTTATTTTTATTTTTTTTAGGTTCACCCAAGTGCTAAGCCACCTCAGGTGAAGAGCTGATGATAATCAGTAATTATCCAAGGTGAGATCCAAGATATTCCATAAAGATGGAAATAATAACCCTGTCGGAAATGGAAATCAACTATCATGGGGGAGGGGGCTATAAATTCAAACATAATACCCAGCTTGTCTTCACCTCAGAGAGTTTCCAGCTGTTTATGATGTTCTGCTGTGATTTGCCAGAGACAAAATGCATTTTTAAAACTGCTCCAGCCATCTGAACCAAAGGCTGGAGCCATATTATCTTTCAAGACATGTTGAGCACATGTAAAGTCTGCAGAGAAATCTTAGAAGGTGTCCACTTGCGTGTCAGTTCCAATGACGATCTTTTCCTTGCAACCCTAGGGTTGATTATTATTTTTCAAGTGAGCTAGTGAAAGATCATGTTAGGTCTCTCTTGGGTTGAAAGGACACTTGTTGAGATGCTATGGGCTTTCAACTTATCACATCAAGGCCAAGCCTTGCTAAAGGCAGAGGCTATAAAAGAATACACACTTATGGAGAGCCCAGGGAATTTATGTGTTGAGAAATGGCTGTGGGGAGGAAATGGAGCAAACAACACTTGTGTAAGTATGCACTCAAACACACCACACACACATACCCACACAACACCCTGAGCTGAAGTGTACAAAATAATCGGTGACACCAATTACCTCAGCAGACTCTAATTAGATTGGAGATTCCTTGAGAGCAACGACTAAGGTTTTCAAGCTCAGAATCCCCTGCACTGTTGAGTGAATTACTGAATGGCACGTTGAAGCCTAGAAGACAGTGGTGTAGGCCAGTGGTCGGCAAACCGTGGCTCGCGAGCCACATGCGGCTCTTTGGCCCCTTGAGTGTGGCTCTTCCACAAAATACCACGTGCCGGTGCGCACGTACAGTGTGATTGAAACTTCGTGGCCCATGCGCAGAAGTCGGTTTTCAGCCTGGGTGAGTCTATTTTGAAGAAGTGGCATTAGAAGAAGTGGGGGGGGTGTCTGATGGTCGGGTGGCAGGAGAGATACGCAGCGCGGGGGAGGCGAGTTGAGTGAGCCAGGCAGTTAGCAGTCTCATGTGCAGTGGTTAGTGCTAGTCGTGTCCGCTAATCGCGCGCGGGTGACAAAAGTACCTACTCAAAGCATAAAGTTACCTGTATTTTTCCAACCAGCTGTGAATTAGGACTTACACAGTAGTAGGAGGAGCTGGGACAGTACAGCTCTGAAAGTGGAGCAGGTAGGGATCAGTGGAGTGACCAACCAACCAATCACAGAAGAAGCCAATCACAACAGCTTCCATGAAGGGGAGTCTGGGGGGGAAGTATTTTTGTCATCAATTTAAGAATTGTAATTATTTTGTGTTGGTGGCTTTATTATTATAAAATGAGGATGTTTTAGCAAAGGCCAGCTTAGGAGTACCCTAATTAAGTTAATACAATGTACCTACCTATATAGTTTAAGTTTAAAAAATTTAGCTCTCAAAAGAAATTTCAGTCGTTGTACAGTTGATATTTGGCTCTGTTGACTAATGAGTTTGCCCACCACTGGTGTAGGCTCATGGCATAGTCTTCCCACAGTCACCCCAGACTGCCTACGATGCCCCAGATCAGCCTTGTACCTTCACACCTGGCCTGGGGCTGTTCTCCTCCCAGAATACTTTTACCCCATCCCTTCCACTCCCTTGTCTTTTGAAGCCTGTCAAAATCCTTCTCATTTTTTTATAGTCCATCACAACTGTCTTTTTGAAAATAATCCTCCAAGCACAGATGGGATCAGGACATGTTCTTGGAAGTCAGAGAGATCTGGGTTTGAATCCCAATTCTACCACTTTCAAGTTCTTGAACAAGTTACCTCACTTCTTTGTGCTTCAGTTTCCTCCAAATGGGTTTTGGGGATAATGTATGTACAGCACCTGCCTCAGTGACTGGCATAGAATAGATGATCAGCAAGTAATTATTAGCTCTCTCCCCTGATTAACCCTCCTCTGTTAAACCCAGCTTGGTGCTTAATAAATGTTAGCCTGTTCTGCCTAAATATTATTTAACACTTCTCTTAGACTTCTTTTCCCCACCTCACCACTCCCTCACCACTCTCTTAACAGGTATAATTGCTGCCTCTGTTCCATGGTGCTTTGTTTATGCCTCTTTTCCAGCACTTATTATTGGCTGATTTGTGCTATAACTCATTGTTTACCACCCTTTTTAGCTGAAAATGCTTCAAGGTAATGTCTCTAGCAACTAGCATAGGAACTACTTTAGGACAGACATTCCATAAATGGTTGTCTAATTGAAACAATTTAATCCAGCCTTCCAGGAGGCAAAGTGAACATGCCACATGTCTTTTCCCAAGAAGTGCTGAATGGTAATAAGGAGGAAATTCCCTGGCAATTAAGTGGTTCAGAGTTGATTGCTGTCTGTCCAGCCCCAGTGAGCAGAGCCTCCATGTCCAGATGTCTTCGTTTCTCCCTCTTCCAACCCAGCCCAGCCAGAGGCACATTCCCATAAGGGTAACCCAATATGTCTTTTTTTTTTCAGATCTGATTAGAATGTGAAATACTTTCTTTGGAGAAAATGCACAAGAGAGAGACTTTTCTCTGTTTTTGTAAGGGATGGAAGGTGAGGGAGAGATAGGAACATTGAAGCCAAAGGAAAATCTATCATACCCCCAGGATATGAAGAATACATGTAGCCAGCACAATGGTCTTGAGTCAAAACTTCAGACTCTGAGCCATAAAGGACTCCATACCCTTGCATTGATCCTAGGAAAAGAATTAAACAGAAGCAAAAACAAAAAAGCACCTCTTCCCTGGAAACTATTCTTTGCAATGATATCTTTACCAATGAAGAACTGGAAGCAATGTAAAAATTCAATGAAATTCAACAAATATTTACTGAACTAAATGTGCAGAGGCACTAGAGTTATGGTGAAGCTGACTTTTAACTTTAGTCAGTTCTATCCACTCAGTTATTTTCATTTTTGGGAAAAGCACAGCATTTTAATCAGTGTTCAACTAAGGAGGCAGAACTACTGTGAGTTATGGGATAAGGGATTTTCTATAAGAATTAGGACTTACACAGTTGTAGGAGGAGCTGGGACAGTACAGCTCTGAAAGTGGAGGGGTAGGGATCAGTGGAGTGACCAACCAATCAATCACAGAAGAAGCCAATCACAACAGCTTCCATGAAGGGGAGTCTGGGGGGGAAGTATGGGAGAAGTCTGTGGGTCCACAGCCAAATGTCTGGTGGTGGGCTTGGAGCCACTATTGGCCAGGAGAGTCAGCAGTTGGGAAGAGCTGGATGTGGAATGCCGGAGAGTGAAGACAAGCTGGAATCTACTGGCACCTCCATGTCTGTTGTTGCTGTAACTAATCCCATGGTCTTCAGAGAGCAATGGCTGCTGATTCACTCCTGCTTCCCAAATCTCAAGCAACTATCATTTTTCACCAACTTTAATCTAGATCCATACAGTTGCAGCTTAACCAAGCTGACACACAAAAATTCCCTCCATCACCATAAAGTCATTTCTGTCTTCTCCCAATTTTCTACAATGGAAAAAGAGTAGTCTGAGAGGCCTGTGTTCTCGTCCTGGTTCTTCTCCTCCCTAGCTCTATGACCTCAAGTAAATTACCATCTCTGGGCTTTAATAGATCCGAGCCCTTCCTCTGTGCCATCATAGCCCCCTGGGCTTCTCTCTGTTGTAGCATTTATTTCATTTTCTTGTCATTATATGTTCATTTCCTTCACCGAAGCACAGGAATCATATCTGATTCCTCTCTATAGTTAATGGTGCCTAACAATGTCTGGCACAGACTAGATGCCCAATATATGTTTGTTGAAATAATAAATCCTTGAAATGGCAAAGAAACTCATCCCACTATCAAGCTGATAGTGGAGCCCAGTACTAAGACATTAAGGCAGTGAGACCTATCTCTGTCCCTATCACATCTCAGCACCCTGTAAAAACAGGCTCCAGACACCCTTAACTCATCCGTAGCTTCTATCTTACATCATTCCACTTTCCAACCTGTTTTAATCATCCTGCTTCCTGACTCCTGGCCTTGTCTTGTGTTTATCATGTGGTATCACCTCTTGGACATATTACTTGAAATGTTCAAGCCTCTGGCTCTCTATCTTGTTTGAATTTTCATTGTTCCCTGTGATGAAACTATTTTTACTTTGTGTATTTATTATTCTCCTACTCTAGGTTCTCAGGCTAGTGCACAATAGACAAGAAAGCCAGAAATTTCAGGGGTGTGTGGTAGGAGGTCTGGTTGAAGTATGTTCAGGGTACTGTGGGAGCATAGAAAGAATGAAGAGCACCTAATCTTACAAAGAAAAGGGTAGCTTTCAGAAGAAAGTATAATTTGATCTGAATCTTGAGAAATTGCTTAAAAGATTCCCAAGCAGAGAAAGGAGGATGTGCCTTGCAGACAGAGACCAGCAGAGGTGTGAAGACAGAAGATCAGGGTCTAGGGCACTGTGTGTGGGTTGGTGTAGTGGGAACAGCATGGAAGCACAGTTGGGAAATGGAAGGAAATGAGCAAAAGTCAGGTCATAAGTGGTTTGAGTTCCAAGCTACAGAGCTTAGACCAGACCCTGTTGTTTTGTCAACATTTTAAAATTGGGAGATTTCACATAAAATTCTGGATCTCCTGCTTCTGTTGAAAGATCAGAAGATCTAGCCACACTAGGCTCTCTTTCCCACATGAACTAAGTATTGTTTATCCCTTCCAGATGCCATATGTGTTTTGTAACTTGCTCATCTCCACCACACCCTTTTGTCATCACACTTGCATTCTTGTTTTTCTTTAAGGAGAGAAATATTTCTAAGTACCTGTGTCTCTGTGGAAACTGGGGAAATGGAGGTTAGACCACAAGAACCAGGCATTAAAAAAAAATGGGGAATAGCGTATTTCTTTGTGAAAGTGAAGAAACCAGTGTATTTGTTGGAGAACTTCAAATTTCTCTTAAACCCATCCCCTCCCTTATTTATGTTACCTGCAGGATTTGCTTTATAGAGTGATGACTTCATGGGGTGACCTTTTCATAAAACGTCATGGCAATGTACACAGACCATCAAGAAGGAATGTGCCAGGAATGCTAGTCTTAAGGTTTAGGAAAGAAACATATACATGTCTGGCCAGAGTTTGTCAGAGAGGAGCCAACACTGATTCTCAGAGCCTCCCATAGGTGATGAATCAGGTAGAAAGAAATAAAGAGGACTCATAAAAGGGCTCGTCCATGGCTCAGAGGCAGCTAATGGCCTGAATGCTCTGTAGCCAGTGACAATGCAGAGGAAATGCAGTGCAATCCCCACTTCTAGATCCAGGGCCAGAAGACTGAGCTGCTCCCAGAAATCATGCCGCACTGGCCCATCTTCTCAGTAAGAGTGTTACTGGATCCTTCAGGAGGATCAGTCCTCAATCCTCAATCCTCATATCCTGGGACTACACTGCACTTCCAAGTATCTAAGACTTCCAGCCCTCCCAGAGCCTGGAACTCCTGCTCTGAGCTCCTTGCAGCTGGCTGAGAAGAAGCTGCCTTGGGTTCCTTCGGGGCTTTCTGTCTTTAGTGATGATTCTCTGCACTCAGCTTTGGCAGTCTTACCTCCTCTCCATGTGTAGCAGATCCCAGTCCACTGGTCTGTCAGCACCTCTGCAGTGTGCGCCATGACGTGTGTGAGCCTTGAGCCGGCAGGAATCTTGAGAGTGAGGTGTGAGTTTCTTCCAGGGCCACTGCTGCTGCTTTTCTGCAATACTCCAGATACTTGGGCTCTGCTGATTGGACAGCAGTGCCTTCACTAAGTGGTCAGGGAGAAGGGATGCCTTAAGTCTTCAAATTCATCTCCCTACTCTCCATCTTTTCCAACTTCAATTGTGCTTGTATCTGCTGAATTAACATATAGTAAAGCAAACTGCTAATTGTGTTATGTTTCTGATCAAAAGTCTCATTGGCTCCTCATTTCCTACCAAATCCAAACCAAGTCATCTGCCCTGATATGTTGGACCTTTCAGAGGACAACCCCAAATGCCTTTTCTAGGTTTATCTTCCACTATAAACACCAAATACTCCAACCAGAAGGACACTTGCCATTCTTTGCAGACATGGAGTTTTCTTGTCTTGGTAATTCTATTCCTTCTCCATGTCCATTCTCGCCTGTTCCAAGCCTACTCATTCTACAAATCACATCTCAAGGCTGCCTTCAATATTTCTAAGTGGCTCCAGTCACATGTCATCTCATCTTAGGTTCCTGCCACAATTGTATTTTCCTTGTTAAACCCTGGGCATAGTCTCCTCATTATTTTAATTATGTGGTCCCATGCCTTAGCCTTCTCACTAGACTGAGCTTAGACAACAGGGGTCATGTATGTTCATCTGTACCACCATGTTCTGGATCCGGCCTACTAAAAACAAGATTCTCAGAAATATTTGAGTTGGTCGTGTTCCTCGTTACTGCCATATTTTTTGGTAGATTCAGAAGAAGAGCCTTCCTGGTAACTCTCGTGTAATCCTAGACTCTTCAGCAAAGGGATGGATCTTAGCCTTCATTTTGTCCAATCCTGCATTTGATGATGGGAATCTCTCTTCCTAACACCCCTAGCAGGGGACGATGCCAAGTAATTTCCTACTGGGGCAGTTGGAAAAGTGGGACTAAATACCTGGGACAAGACAGGAATTTCATGTACAAAAGCACCAGAGTTAGTTCAGTTGTGTTTCATTGGACCAGGTTGTCCCTTTCAACAGATGTTCCCAAGCCCCAGTAGCAGGAAAGGCCCAGTCTGCTGGTATGGTGTACCAAGGCCAAGCCAACTTACGTGTCTAGCTTCCTCCCACTGGCAATCATTCTGCCCTGCCTCTTCCTCATCCTAACAGGGGCCATAAAATCTTAAGTACCAAACATCATGGACTCAAGTTTCTGGGAAGTTCATTCCGGAAATCGGGAAGCAGTAAAATATGGAAGAAATAGCATGGTCTTTGGAACCAGCCAGATGAGGTTCAATTTTCATTGTCTTAGTATGATGTGGTTGAGAACACTGGCTCTGGAGTTAAGCAGAACTAGATTCAAATACTATTCTGCCATTTACAATCTCTGTGACTTGGACGAATTACCTAGCTTTCATTTTCTAATAGGTAAAATAGAGACAATAACATCATCCTCATTGATTTCTGGTGACAATTAAATGAGAAAGTACATGTGTATCAGTTAGAATGTCTGAAGCTACAAGTAACAAATGAAAACTCAAATTGTATTGGAAAATACAATTTGGATGAAACAATAAGGGAAAATTTATCTCACATAACAAAGAAGTCCAGAAATAGGGAAGTTTCAGGATTGGTTAATTCATCAAGGATTTGGGTTCTTTCTATCTTTATGCTTTTCCAAACTCAACTTGTAGGCTTTCCCAGGTTGGCTTTTCTCATGATAATAAGATGGTTCCCACAGTTCCAGGCATCACATCCAGACACTACAGTATGCAGCAGCAGCAAAGGGTCATCTCTTTATTTGTGGTGTTTTTTTAAGAGTGAGAAAATCTTTCCCAGGTGTTCTTGCAGAACAATCTCTCCTCTCAAAGCCTTTGCATATGCTATTCATGAATGAAACCACTCCCATATCTTTGGCCAGAGCTGGGTCACAAACCCGTCTTTAATCCAATCACTTACAAAAAGGAATAGGGTCACCATGATTCCTTGGCTAGTCATACTGGAGATAGAGTCCTTTTTCCTGAGGGATGGATAACTGAACACAATTAGGATTCTGTGAGCAGAAAAGGGGTGCGATGCTTGTTGGGTAGGCAACCAACAGTGTCTGTTATTACATGGAATATGGCACATTGTAAGCATTAAATATATGTTAGCTATTGTTTTTCACTCTTACCCACTTTGTAAACTGCTAGAGCACTGATTTCTTCATCTGTAAAATGGGAATAGGATTATCTGATTTGTTGGATGGTTATAAAATTAAATGAGGTGACACATGTAAAGTCTTTGGTGCTTAGTAAATGATAGCTATTTATTATAGTTGTATATAACTATTGCCAGAGTACAATAGTTCTCTAGCAAGCAATCCTGGAGTTGACTTAAGCCTGAAAGGCTCAAAAGCATGAGCCCTAGAAACATTTCATACTCCATGTTCTATAGTTGTGATTGTGTGCATTATTTTCCATGCCCTAATCCTTCAAGAACAGTTGTGCATGCCTATTAGTTCTCCCTTTGTGTCAGGAGACCCAGTAAGACAATGATTCCTTCTAGGGGGCCACTGTCCTGGTGCTCTTGTCAGAAGAGGGCATTACAGGCAATCTCACCTCCCCTACTGAAGGATTAGATTGCCTAAGATCAACAATTCACCCGCCACCAAGAGTAGATCTCATTTCCTAGCCTTTGAGTCCTCAGCTTAGGATGGGAGCTTAACCATCTTCTGTCTCCTTTGTTCCTCCACAGCATCTAGGACTATAGCTGTGTCAGATCTAGGTTCCCATCCCAGCTCTACCACTTACACTGATGGATCTTGCAGCAGCATGACCTTAAACAAAGCTCTTATCTCTCTTTGAATATAATTTTCCTCACCTGTAAAATAGAGATGATAATATGATATCATTATAGAGTTATGGTAAAGATTAAATGAGATGGTAGCTATACATAATGCTTGTCGAATTGAGTGAGTCTTAATAAACAGTGTCTGAGTTCTTGTAAGCACTCAATAACTATTTGTGATTTGTTATAGAAAGTAAATCCATGCACATACACACTTGAAGCACTTGAGGACAGTGATAATTAACATAGGTCCTTACACTTTTACAATTAAGTTTTCCCTGGAGAAATAATATCAATTAGCCTTATCCCAATTTTTACATGATACTAAAGCTCAGATAATAAGACCTTGGTTAGAATTACAGTGCAAGTTAGTGGCAGAGTAGAAATTTAAACCCATGTACCTGTGATGCCAAAGCCCCATACTCTTCCACTGACCCATTTTTCTCTTTTAATCTACTCACTTAGCCTCCTCTCTGAAGGCAGAGATCCTCACTGACTACACCTTCCACATCCCTGCATTGTGGTCTTGCTAGTCTCTGAGTTCCTAGAACACTTGCTTGAACCTCTCATTGGTCCGCACTTTTGAGTACCTCCAGTTAGCCAGGCCAAAAGCCTGGGCTCACCCTTGATCCTTCCCTCTCCCATACTCCTCATGACTAATATGTCTGTCAATTCTACCTTTTAAATAACCCTCAAATTATGCGCTTCCGCCATCCCACTGACGACCCTGTTTCAGACCTCCAACATCTCCTGCCAGGAGTAATGCAGCAGTCTCTCAACTACTCTCTCTGCCCTCATGTCATCCTCTAGAATGACATTTTCTGACAGAGAAAATTAACCATGTCACTCATGCACTTAAAAATCTTTCAGAACAGGTGATTCTCCTCACCTGTGGGGCTTCATCTTTCGTCACCTTTCCCTCAAATTCTAGTTACTTGGAATGACCTGCTGTTCTTGAACAGACCATCTGTCTCTATTCTACAAGCCTTTTCACATGCTAGGAACAGCCAACCCCACTCTCATCCTTGCCTGGAAAATCCCTCCTCATCCTCCCACATGAGGTTCAGAAAGTATCTTCTCTTTCTCCACCTCCTCCTACCCACAGCTCAAGTGATCCTGAAGCACCTTGCACTTCTTTCTATCATTTTGCATTGATCTCCTTGGATTGTAACTGTCTTTTCCTTCCGTCTTTAGCATTAGATTATAAGAGCATGAGTTGAGGTCAGACTTCCCCAAATTATTCATTGCTCCACCCTCAGACGCAGAGAGTATTGAGTGTTATCACTGCATTGAAATCTTAATCAGTGAAGGGAACTCTGCAGTTTCCAGTGAAGTTACCATGAATGTTCTTTAGAGCCCCAAACAGCACCACAGAGTCTTTCATCCTCCCTCCCTCTTTGCCCCCAGAATCTCAGTGACAACAAAATAGCATGATGGAGTGCAGAATCTCAGAGGGAAGGCATGAACGGAGTGGATCCAGAGACATGGAAGCATGGAACAGAGTGCGGAATCTCAGAAGGAAGGCGCGGGAGGGAGGATGGGAGGTAATCAACCAAAGACCTTGTATGCATATATGCATAACCCATGGACACAGACAGTAGGGTGCTGAACACCTGGGGTAGGGTGGAGGGGAGGGGCAGGATGGAGGGGTCAATGGGGGATAAAAGGGGACATATGTAATACTTTAAACAATAAAGAATTTTTTTAAAAAAATAGCAAGATGGAGGGGAAGACCAAGATGGCGGCATAGGAAAACACCGGAAATTGCTGCCTCCG
>NW_005359225.1:1397839-1406930 GCF_000412655.1 Myotis brandtii
CATGCAAGCATATAGGTCTAACCAATGGACACGGACAACGGGGGGGTGAGTGCATGAGTGGGGGGGGGGGGTAGGGGGTAATGTGGGTATAAGGACACATATGTAATATCTTAATCAATAAAAAAAAAAATAGCAAGATGACTTACTTCTTTGGGAGACTTCCAGCAATTGGAGTCCCGTTACTCCTTGCCATCTTCCATGGGGTTGGGGTTCTTCCATGACACACTAACCCATTTTCCACTGTCAATGAGGTCATCACTGAATTCAAGACTAATCAGGTCACATAACAATCCCAGATTCCCATCTTTGAGTGTCATTTTCCCATGACCACTTTCCGTATCAACTACCCTGTCAGCTAGTGTCCTGTCACTAAAACAAATCATTCTATATCTGTGCTGCTCAATACAGCAGTCATTAACCACATTTACATGTAATTGTTAAAATTATACAGAATTAAAAATTCAGGTCCTCAGTCCCACTAGCCAAGAGCTCAGTAGTCACATCCGACTGGTAGACATGTATTGGTCAGCTCTGTCCCTATCATCACAGAGCATTCTATGGGGCAGCACTACTCTAGATTACATCAAGCAGAATGGTATTTAAAGCAAGAAATTGTTTACAGAGATGTTGGGCAAATGGGAGTAGCCCAAGGAAGAAAGGGCTTAGAAGGGTTAGAGAGGGAAAAGGGAAATCAGGAAGGTGCTGCCACCACTGGGTGAAACCAGTGCACAGCAGGTACTGACTTAGGGGTTCTGCTGCTGAGGAGGAACCCAAGACCCTGCCTTTACAGCTGCTGCTGCTGGAGGCACCACCAAAAAGCAGATGAAATAATGATTTCTCCCCTCCACATGCCTTTCAGTCTCCTGTCAACACCTTCCCTCTGGCAAGGGAGTCTACAAACATGGAACTTGCACATTTCCACACTTCCTGGCCAGTGTGTCTTGGTGATTGAGCATTGACCCATGAACCAGGAGGTCACGGTTCCATTCCCCATCAGGACACATGCTCAGGTTGCCAGCTCGAACCTCAGTGGGAGGCTTGCAGGAGACAGCCAATTGATGATTCTTATATTGATGTTTCTATCTCTCCCTCTCCCTTCCTCTCTCTCAAATAAATAAAAAACAGATTTAAAAAATACTAAATAGAGGGAAAAGAGACTGGGACTATATCTTACAACAAAAAGGCAAATAACTGCAGAGTAGAGATTTTATCGATAATTAGAGGCCCTGAGCACGAATTTGTGCATGGGTGAGGTCTGCCCGGCCCTGGCCCCAATGGGAGCCCATTGGGGGTGGGACCGGCTGGGGGGAGGGGACGTGGGAGGGTTCCAGGGCATATCCGGCTCATCTCGCTCAGTCCTGATTGGCCAGACCCCAGCAGCAAGCTAGCCTACCGGTTGGAACATCTGCCCCCTGGTGGTCAATGCACGTCATAGCAAGCGGTTGAGTTGCCTTAGTATATCATTAGCATATTATGCTTTGATTGGTTGAATGGACAACTGGACGACCAGACATTAGCATATTAGGCTTTTATTATATAGGTTACTAGAGGCCTAGTGCACGGATTCGTGCACCAGTGGGGTCCCTCGGCCTGGCCTGTGGGGATCGGGCTGAAACTGGCTCTTCAACATCGCCCAACTGGTTCCAGATTGTGAGAGGGCAGTTCTCAGGTGATGCACCCCGGAATCGGGCTCCTTCCTATCTGGTTCCGGGTGCATCACCTAAGAACCGTAACTGCCAAGTCACTGCAGCTTGGCAGCTCCTGCGTTGAGCGTCTGCCCCCTCGTGGTCATTGCATGCCATAGCTACTGGCCAGTCAGCCAGTCACTTAGGCTTTTATATATATAGATTATAAGGAGGTGCCAAGGCTCCCAATCTGTAGCTTACAACCATTTCCTTATCTGTAGGAACTGCCCTCTACCCTTTATGTTCCAGCCATATAGAATTGTTTTCAGTTCCTCTCTAAAGCCTTATAATCTTCCTCCTCCTCAGATTTGGCACATAATGTTTCCTCTGCTTGGAACAGTCTTTCCTTTGCTCTTCACATAGCTGGCTGTTCTCATCCTTCAGATAGCAAGTCAGATGTCACCTCTTCAGAAACACCTTCTGTGATCTTACCAACGTGCCTAAAATAGCCCACCCCTACCACCACCTCCTTCCCTGGCCATCGCCATCATGCCACCCTGTTTATTTTTTTCTATTGAAAATTATCTTCTCTGTTTATTATCTGCCTCTACTCCTAGAATGTAAGCTCCATGAAGGCAGAGACCTTGTCTAGGTTGTCCAGTACTGTGTTCTCAGCATTTAGGAAGTTCCCAGCAAGTAAAAGGCACTCAGTAAGTATATTTTGTCTGAATGAATAGTTTCTATCCATCCTTCAGGTCTGAAATATTTCCTGTCTCTCCAGTTGGGTGAGGTACTGGTATTTCTGCTATGTGTTCCAATAGAAGCCATACTTCTCTCATCTAAAGCAATTATAATTACTTGTATCTGACCCCTTGCTAAACTACAAACTTATTGAAAGCAAGGACATATCTACCTTGTTCACAGTTGAGCCCCCATGGCTTGTCACAGTACCTAGTATATAGCTGGAAGTGAGAAATTACCTGATTTGGTCATGATATTGTTCTATCAAAGAGTTTGGAAGAAGATTTAGCGATGGGTATATAGAAACTAAGCCAAAGAAAACAGCAAGGCAATTGTTAATTCTAGAAAAAAACTAAAAACTTACCAAGAATTTAAATATAATCACAAAACCCTACAACAGCTTAGCTGTGAATGATAATTTATTTAGTCATAATCAGGGCCAACAGGGCTGTATTCATTCTCTTAGACTGTATTAATTGTTAAAATGTTGAATTTTTTTGTAGTGGTTAGTAAATAGTAGCTACCCCTAAGTTCCCTGAATATCAATGCTCCAGCTGCCCCAGCTTCCTGTCTTAGCACTTTAACTGTCTCAGAATCCATCCACTAAAGAGTTAATACCTGGCATACCAGAGGCTCCAGAACCCTGCTAGAAAAGACAGCACCTATTTGGCTCAGTCACTGCCTGTTCCAATCAGCAGCCTCCAGCTCCTCCTGGGCACTGCCTTTAGCTCCCCCAGAAAGCTTATCTCAGTCTTGCTTGCTACACCTACCTTGGCCCAGGAAGCCCTGCATGGGAACCATTCCAAGACTATTCTGGTGCCCAGCACCTGCCAGCCAATAGACGGCCTGCCCCACCTCCCACACATAAGCCCCTGTCCCTCAGTGTTCCACCCTCTGCCAGCAGGCTCAGACCTCACCAGGAAGGGCAGCAGTCCCGGAGTGGATGCTGGCAACTCAGAGGCAAATATTTTTCATGGTACTCATCATTATAATATGTAAATGCCACATAACAATTTAATCAAAAACTGTGGTATAATTATATTGAAGGATGGGGCAGAGAAGTGGCATTAGAGAAATCCTCCATTGTTCAAAGTCAGTAGATAATTTGCTGGAATCCTAATGAGAGGTGATGATGGTAAACGATGATGGCAATGAGACAGAGATAAGTGGGTCTAAGAATATTTAGGATATGAATTGGTATAAATTGATAAACCCCCAGTGCTAAGTGGGAGGGGGGAAAGAGGAAGGAGAATCATACAGATTTGGGCATGTAGCTCAGGTTAGGGGATGACTATTTATGGGTGACCGCTTGGATGCCAAGGGTCCCTTCTGGCACCACACAAAACAAGAGTGACTAACTCTGCCTGGGAGAATTGGAACTAGTTAGCAGAGAAAGGGTATCTGAGCCGGGTCTTGAAAAGAACATAGAAGTTCCCAGTTTCACAAAGGGTGAGCTCTAAGCTGAGAGGGAGTGTTAAAGGAAGGATATTCTCACGCAAAGGTGATGGAGAATAATAGGAGGTACAAAGGCACAAAAGCATGGAAGCATCATTTTGAGGGGAAAACAGTGAGTTGTCCCATGTGGCTGCAGAGTGGGAGGCATAGGGGGAAGATAATGATGGGGGCCAAAGTAAGAGGGGAATTTGTGGCCAGAGTCCAAGAGCCTATATAATGTGGTCCAAGTGATCTTCTCCCTGCAGCTGGTGGCAGATTAGCAGGTACAAACCTCATCAGAAGTCATAAGATGTTTCTAGACTTTGTCCTAGTGATTCTATTATTTGGGATTGTTCCTAAGGAAATGCGTGTGTGTTTTTAATATATTTTTATTGATTTCAGAGAGGCCAGGAGAGGGAGAGAGAGATAGAAACATCAATGATGAGAGAGAACCATTGATCAGCTGCCCCCTGCCCACCCCGTCAAGCCTGCAACCCAGGCATATGCCTTGACCAGAATCAAACCCGGGACCCTTCAATCCACAGGCTGACACTCTATCCACTGAGCCAAACCAGCTAGGGCAGGAAATGGCGTTTTTTAAAGGATGGAATGAGCAATATACATTAAGATATTTATTGCATCATTATTAGAAATAGTGAAAAATTGGAAAACAACCAACATTTCCATCAAAGGAGAATACTTAAGTAAAAGATGGTGCATTCATCCAATGAATAATAAGTATGCAGATTGGTGTGCCTATCAGAATTTAGATGGGCTCACCCAGGAGGCCTCCTGGGCCCCATGGGAGAGAAGGTCCAAGATGGGCAAGAAAGGAAGGGTAGAAGTAGAGTGCACCATAGGTTGTCTCAGCAAGGGCACAGGAAGGGGAGCTACCATTTATTTATTGGGCATTTCCCTTCCGGTATCTGATTTCATTCTCACAGCAATCCCATGAGGGTGGTATTAATACTATACCCATTTTACAGACAAGGACCAGAGAGGCTCAAAGAGATCGAGTGGGATTGGTCTAGGCCAGGGGTGGGCAAACTTTTTGACTCGAGGGCCACAATGGGTTCTTAAACTGGACCGGAGGGCCGGAACAAAAGCATGGATGGAGTGTTTGTGTGAACTAATATAAATTCAAAGTAAACATCATTACATAAAAGGGTACGGTCTTTTTTTTTTTTAGTTTTATTCATTTCAAACGAGCCGGATCCGGTCCGCGGGCCGTAGTTTGCCCACGGCTAGTCTAGGCAGTGGTTGGCAAACTGCGGCTCGAGAGTCACATGCGGCTCTTTGGCCCCTTGAGTGTGGCTCTTCCTAAGCCTTAGGAGTACCCTAATTAAGTTAATAACAATGTACCTACCTATATAGTTTAAGTTTAAAAAATTTGGCTCTCAAAAGAAATTTCAGTCGTTGTACTGTTGATATTTGGCTCTGTTGACTAATGAGTTTGCCGACCACTGGTCTAGGGCAATCTAGATTTGAAGCAGAGGAGCTGAGATTCCAACCCCGGTCTATGTGAAGGCAAAGCAGTCAGTGGATGCCAATTGTCAGTGACAACCATGTTATCTATGAGGTACCACTTTTACATGACCCTGGCATCTTTCTTCAGTCATGGGGAAGCAGGGCCATGTCTGTGTGGAGACCAGGGGTTGGCAGTAGCTAAATGGAAAAAGCTGTATGATATACTTCTCAGCAATAAAAATAGAATATATGATTGTATCAATGATGAAAGCAGCCAAAAAAATAATAATTATGCTCATAGTCAACAGCAGGAAGAGGCAAGGGGGAATGGAAACAGATAATGTGTGAGTAGGTGTTCTCTTTCCTTTCTCTTAATTTTGGGGTTTATGTACTTTTCACTGTATTCTTTGCACAATAAAAAACAATTTATAGTGAAAAATGGGAAGACAGAAAATATGAGCCCCTGGGCTGCCCCATGGCCATTCCTTGAGTCTAGCTGCAGCTCCCAGCCCTCCAAAGCTACTCTGACAGCAGTACTCATAAAGCAGTTGGCTTCTTCTAGACCAGTGGTTCTCAACCTTCCTAATGCCGCGACCCTTTAATACAGTTCCTCATGTTGTGGTGACTCCCAATTTCATTGTTACAAATTGAACATAATTAAAGCATAGTGATTAATCACAAAAACAATATGTAATTATATATGTGTTTTCCGATGGTCTTAGGCGACCCCTGTGAAAGGGTCGTTCGACCCCCAGGTTGAGAACCGCTGTTCTAGACAAAGCAGGAAAGGAGAGAAATAGCCCGCATGACCCATGCCAAGAGGCTTCAGGTCTTTGTCATCCTGCTCCAGATAATGGTGTCATTGCTGCATTCATGTGAAGCGCTCACCTGGGCTGGGGAGGTATGGCTGTGACTGGCACTTCTCAGCCCAGCTGCTTTGCATCTAATGGTTGTTGCTGTTCCTTGTTCATTCACTATGGCTCGCCTGCCTGGGGCTTGATTCAGCCTTGCTGGAGGAAGGACCAGTATGGGATTCTCTCTGATTAGGACAGAAAGGCCAAGGTGACCCCAGCCAGCAAAGGGAACGATGAAACAGCAGCATCCATGCCTGGGCTGCGACCCAGTGATTTGCCTTTGTTCATGCTCACACCCCATACCTCACTGGATTATATTCTGACCATTCCTTTCAGGATTCCACACATTTGCCCAGGCTGTTACCTCAGTCTGGAGCACCCTTTCCCGTGCTTCCTGACAGAGCTAAACCTGCCCATCCTTTAATACCACTTCCTTGAGGAAACATTTCCCAATCTCTCCTGGCTCCCACAGCACTTGATTTGTATCTTTCCCATGGTAATTGTTTTTTCTGCAGTATGCTATAGTTATTTATGTCCCTGTCTGTTTCTCCCACTAACTGGTGAGCTTCTCAAAGTGGCCAAGGAACATGCCTTATCCAACTCTGATTCCCTACACAGTATGGCCAACATCTGGCATATGGTAGGTGCTCAATCAATGTGTGGAAAGACGTTACATTACAATGGCTGAATTCTTCCTCTTTCTGTGTCATGGACTGTCTGGGGAAACTGTTAAAACTGTAGGCAGATCTGACCAGTTGGCTTTATACTCATTTCTTTCCTGTGCATTTTGAAGGGGCAGGAAGAGGAAGAGTTAAATCTAGCTGTGGATCCTTATTCCAGAGCTTTCAACCAGGAGCTCTTTGAGGCTGTAATGATATGAATAATAACTAACATGTGCAGAGACTCTTGCTTACACTTACACACACCTGAACTGTGCTGGGCCTCACCAGGACTCTAGGAAGTAGGGTGGGTGGGCAGTAGTAATTGGCTTGTCCCAGTGTTGCAGCTGAGGAAACCAAGGCTCAGAAAAATGAAGTGATTTGCTCAAGATTACATCAACTGAAAGTAGAGCTGGGACGCAAACCTGGATCTGTTGACTCCAGATCTCATGCTTTGGGGATTGCAGAGGTGACAAGAACACACTCTCCTCCCATTAATAAACATTTGCAGAATGAAGGAAGGAAACCCATGATTTAACCCTTGGTAAGGTGTACTTGTATCAGGTTCCAGTTGTTACTTTTCTAAGCATCTATAATTTAACTCGTCAAGGATAGGGACCATCCCTTCTCCTTTATCTCTCTCCCCAACGCTCAGGTGTCTAGCAAGCCCCACATATTTGCTGGGTCTTGGTTTCCATGTCTATAGAATGAGGAGGCTGAGCTAGAAGTTTAAATTGGTTCACATTCCCTCCAGCGCCCAGCATAGAGCTTAGTCCACAGTTTCCATCACCCTCTCAGTGGATGCCTCCCAGCTCCAACACTAGAGGCCTCCAGGACTCCAGCTGACATGATGGAGTGTGTACCATGCACGTTGCAGCCTCTTCCGAGGCTGGCTGTGGAAACTGAGCCTCCTCCAGACAGCAGGGCTGCTCTGCTCACGCGGATCAAGTTGGGTGCCTCATTAGTCATGTCAGATGACATAGTTAACACTTGGGCCGGTACAGCTAGTTCATCAAAAGCTCCTATGTGCCTGGCTCCATGGCTGCAGCTGAGGAACTACTGTATGTGGAGCAGGCAGCACATCAGAGGAGCAGCGCCAGAGTGCTTCCAAATTGGTTTTGATTAATTGCATAGACATGTCTTTAATTGGTGCCAGGGTAGCGGCCAGAGAACTTATGGGAAAGCAGGATGTTATGCTTTCATTCCCTGAAGTCCCATAAAGCGTGAAAGATGAGGAACAGAATCACTGCTCATTGAAAATTTATCGACCGTGCAGACCCAGAAAACACAAATAACTATCTGAATTGAAACCTAACCTCATTTTCCCAACTCACTGGAAGCCATGCATGTTCCCCTCTGTGCCCCTGCCTGCCTGCTGAGATGTACAACCGAGCAAAAGGTGTGATTTCTAAGAAACAAGTGCTCTACTACTGAGAGGGAGATGGCACGCTCACTTTCCCAGATGGGCGCCGAGGTATCTGGGAAGGCCCCTCCCCTCAAAAACATCTCTCCCTCCAGCCCATCACCATCCTATGAACTGATATCAGAGGCTGGTTCCTTTACACATTCATACTTCCTTTTCCACTCCTTGGATGTTTAAGACTCATGTACTGAATATGTACAAACACAGAGCACTGTGCGGGTGTCATGCAAAATACAGAATGGAGTCACATACAGATCCTTCAGGGAAATGGCTATCTAGGAGAAAAGAGAGGACAGGTTCACGTATTAACTAATGCATGACCGGTTCATCACATAGAAGGTGAAGCATTGGGTTTTGGTGTTAAAAAACCTGGGTTCAAATCTCAGCTCTGATTCTTTTTTTTTCTCTCTTTTTTTTAATTAATAAATCTTTATTGTTCAAATTATTACAGATGTTCCTCTTTTTTCCCCCCATAGCTCCCCTCCACCTGGTTCTCATCCCACCCCATGCCCTTACCCCCTGCCACTGTCCTCATCCATAGGTGTAAGATTTTTGTCCAATCTCTTCCCGTACCCCCCATATCCCCTCCCCCCCCAAGAATTGTCAGTTCACTCCCTTTCTATGCCCCTGCTTCTATTATATTCACCAGTTTATTCTGACTTAATTTTTAGGTTCACTTGTTGATAGGTATTTATTTGTTGTCACTTTGTTGTTCATAATTTATATCTTTACCTTTTTTCTTCTTCTTCCTCTTCTTAAAGAATATCCTTTAGCATTTTATATATTCCTGGTTTGGTGGTGATGAACTCCTTTAGCTTTTTCTTATCTGTGAAGCTCTTTATCTGACCTTCAATTCTACATGATAGCTTTGCTGGGTAGAGTAATCTT
>NW_005359225.1:1407371-1419325 GCF_000412655.1 Myotis brandtii
TTTTGGCATTCTCATTAAGATCCTTGAAGGTCTTACTAAGTTCCTCGGAGGTTCGTAGAAGATTCTTGAGTAATCTTATACTGTGGTTCTGAACTCTATGTCCTCCATTAGTTTGCTTTCCTCCATTTCTTTCATTTGTGACATGTTTCTTTGTCTTCGCATTTTTGGCTGACTGCGAGGACCCACTGTGTCTATAAGAACTGCTGTGCTGGAGACACCCTTATGGGGCAGGACTTGCTTCAGTGGGGCTTTGGTGCTCACTGAGTCTGCCTCTTGAGTGTGTCCCTTATGGATGTGAGGAGTTGAAATCTGGTATCTGACCAGGGGTACCCTGGCTCCTGGATCTCCAAGTCAACCACTGTGTGAGTCCACCCAGCAGGAGCTACAGCGATATCAGCAGGTTTCTCCTCTTTGTTTGGGATTTGGAAGTTTTGGAGCTCTCTGACCCAGCTGCAGTTAGATTAGGCTGCAAAAGCCGAGGTGATTCCTTTGCACCACTGAGCACAGCTTGGGAGGGGATGTAATTTGAGTGGGGCGGGATCTAAGAGAATCACCAGGGCAGAGAAAACAGCAATGGCGTCGTCATCGTCTCCACGACTCCTCATGTCTCCGCGACTCCGTGTCTCTGCAGTCCCGTGCCCCCACAGCGACAATGATCCCTGCAAGCAGCTCTGCGACAAAGCCACCCTCACTTTCCAAACCGCTGCAAGACAGTCCAGTTTCTCCCCGTAGGAGTCTGGGACCCCAGAATCTCGCCTTAAACGAGCTCAGTGCATTCAAGAGCTTGTATCTCCTTCCAATTGAAAAAAACGGCGCATCCAGGTGCAGCCCCCCTCGTGCGCGAGCGCCTTTGTACCTCTGTTCTTAGCGCCTCTGCACCTCCTACCTGGTCTCAATGCGCTTCTTTCTTTCCTTCTAGTTGTAGAACTTCCACTCGGCCAGCTTTCCTGTGGTTCTGGATGATAGCTGTTTTGTCTTATAGTTGTAGTTTTGATGTTGTTGTGGGGGGCAGCATGCACAGGTTTATACCTTACGCCACCATCTTGGTTCTCCTCAGCTCTGATTCTTATTACTGAGTTGCCTCAGAAGTCACTTTGATTCTCTGGGTTTCAACTACAAAATAGTATAACATTACACATGATGGTCATGAGGTAGGCGGGGGAGGATGGGTGTGTGGGAAGAGATGACAAGAGAACTTGTATGCATATATGCATAACCCATGGACACAGACAATAGGGTGGTGAAGGCCTGGGTCAGGGGACAGGGGCAACTTTCAACAATAAAGATTTAATTACAAAAAAATGCATTAGCAAAGTTGAAAGTACTCCACATAGGACCTGGCTCTGATCAATAAATAGTTGCTAATTCTGAATAAGTGTCACCAAGGAGATATGTGAGAGTTCATATATTCAAGGAACAAATGTTTACTGATCACAGACTCTGTGCCAGGCTCTGTACTGGGCATTACGGGTTGAGTTAGGAAGCTCTGCCCTGAGGTCCACTAGGGAGGAGCGATGCTATACTATGGCAAGAATGTGCCTACAGAAGCATCTTCAGAGTCAATGGTGAGGAAAGGGGACAGTGGTCACTTCTACTTGGGGAAAGCAAGAGGTTTGCCTGAAGATGCAATGCTTAAGCCAAGTCCTAAAACATGAGAAGATTTTCATTTGCAGATAAAGTGCACACTGCCAGGTTCCTTGTTTTTGTTCCTAGAGCAAACAAAGGTTAGGATCTTGGAATTAGCTGCTCTCCTTGTATAGAAAGTTCTTCCTAAAGCTGACTCCTTGACATTTATAACCTGCTATTTTCTTATTTGTTCCTTTGTTTATTGTATGTCTTTCCACTACAATGACAGGTCCATGAGCCCCTGAGACCTTGGCTTTTTCTTCACTCTATTACAACATCTAGAGCATTGCAGGGCATAGTATAGATGTTCAATATATGTTTGTTGCTTGAATAAATAAATAAACAAGAGGAGATACAGAAGGACATACTCATTATTTTTTCTCATATAATTGAACAATGAGGAATGACTGAAACACAGGAATTGAGGTGGGTGGTAATAGAAGAGGTGGCCTTTGAGCTTCACCATGAAGGCAGAGAAGGATGGCAACATGATAAGAATGTTGAGAGGGGGATCAGGAGGATTAAATCAGATAACTTTTAAATCCCTTCCAACCTTGAGCTTCTAACGATTTCTCCCAAACAAATCATCTCTTGCCAGTCTTCCTAGTCCCCTCACTCACACCCCTCCTTTCATCTCCACCCTGTTTGGAGGCTATAAGGACATCTGACACACCATTTCCTGCCAATGTAAATCATGGACTGATGTGTGATGCTCGCTCTCAGTTTTTACCATCCCCCAGGTGGAGATGGCCCCATAACTCAGGGTGGAGCCCCAAGCAAAGCCAGCCTTTCCACAGGATGGCAAATAAAGGGGAATTGTTTACCCACCAGCACCTTCCTGGCCCTGCTCCCAGATAATTTTATGTCCTCGGGTCCTGAATCTGCTCCTTAGTTGGATGCACCTCAGTTCACTTGCTAGAGCACTGATGTGTGACTGTTTAACAGACGCTGCTTCCTGTCCCAGGGATCCTGGGCTTTAGGAAGCATGGGAAAGAGACAAGAAAGAGAGCTTTATAGGAGCTAAACTTTGACAGTAATAATAAAGGCCCCAAACTAACTTATGCTTACATAGTGCTATACAATTTACAAAGCCCTAGAGAACTCCTATTCATCCTTCAAGACCTTCCATAAATGTTACCTGTTTTCACCAACCCTCAACTCTCCCAGGAAGAGCTGATATTTCTTCCACACTTTGTAAAACTTCCATTAGAGCCCTTATTGCCTTTTAATACATTTATTTGTGAATGTGTCTCACTTCCTCCATTAAGCCATCAGCTTCCTGGGGGCAGATCTCTTCTCTCCAGTAAAATATGTTTATTTCTTAAAAAGTAATTTTCATTATACATATTTTTCTAATTACAAAGTAATATTTATAGTTATGATCAAAAATTGTATATATAAAATTATACTGAAGAAAATTTAAGATCACCTATAATTTCATCATCCAGATAAAACTATTGGTAATATTTTGAGTCTATCTTGAGCCTTTTTTGGCATAAAGTAAAAATGGGACCTATAATTCATGTAGCTTAATAGTCTATTTTATCACCTATTCTATTGTAAATATCTTCAAAGATCATTGACAATTCTTCAAAAATATCATTTTAAATGACTGCATTATTTCATTTCATGAGTACACTAAAAATTTACCCGACAGTTTCCCCATTGTGGTATTTGGGTTATTTACTTCTTTTTACTATTTTATAAATAAAATGAGTAACTGTATACATAAATCTTTGCCTCTTTGACTATTTCCCTAAGAAAGATTCGAAGGAGTGGAATTTCTAGGTCAATTGATGTAAAATCTTTAATGGTTCTTGATGCTTATTGCTCTAAGGAAGTGATACCAATTTACAATGCATGAGTGGTCCCATTTCAGTGCCCTGACCCTCATTAAGCATTATCCCATTGGAATCTTTACCAAGTCCAGTGTTCTTTTCACAATGCCCCTCACGGTGAGTAATTTTTCTTATAGCAGAAATTATACGACCAAATTTAGAAATGTATTCTTCCAAGATATCGACATGGGAAGGTATATTTATTTCAATAGTGCTTCTGCTACTTTAAATTGTTCTATCATCTTGATTTTAAAATTGCCTGCAGAGCATTCAACTTGTTCTTTTGCATCTAAATTACAATACAATTCTGTCTCCGGGGAATGACTTTTTATTTTTGGCAACAGACAAAAGCCATTTGGAACTCGTGGTAAATGAGATGAGGAGCTGCAGCTGGGTTTGGGATCAGACATGAGGTGTAATTTTATAGTAATGGGATTGAGGTCTTTTCATGACTTGTAAAGGAAAAGTCCCACAGGAATTCTGGGCAGTAGTGCTATCAGCAGAACAAGTGCCAAGCCTCCCAGCGTGACCATTCCAAAGTGACTGCACTTAGGTGGAGGCACAATCTAGCACGTGTAATTATGGAATCTCTCCTCATGACTTCATCGCTACTCCATGAAGAGTCCCAGGGACAGGCATCAACTTATTTCAGAGCTGATCCTTTTCTACCTTCTCTTTTCATTAAGCCCACTTGGGCCTAACGTGATTCTAAGACCAAGACCTAAGGGGAGGGCAAGTCATGGAGTAGCAATGAAAAGAGCCCTCCGACTGAAGTCAGAAAGAACTGGGTCTAAGGCAGTGATGGCGAACCTTTTGAGCTCGGCGTGTCAGCATTTTGAAAAACCCTAACTTAACTCTGGTGCCGTGTCACATATAGAAATTTTTTGATATTTGCAACCATAGTAAAACAAAGATTTATATTTTTGATATTTATTTTATATATTTAAATGCCATTTAACAAAGAAAAATCAACCAAAAAAATGAGTTCACGTGTCATCTCTGACACGCGTGTCATAGGTTCGCCATCACTGGTCTAAGGTCTTTACCTTTTACCAGCTGTGCATTAGACCTCATTTGTAGAGCATTCTACTTCATGGGATTGTTAGGAGAAATGGAGAACACATATAACCCCCCCCACACACACACACACACCACAGGCATACAAAATAGCTAACATGTGTTGAGCACTTACTCTGTGCCAAATACTCTGCTTTATATGCACGTGGCACAACCCATCAGGTGGCCACCCAGAAGCCATTTCTCATCAAAGCTCCCTTGAGGTGTGGGTGACTATGTAGCTCAGTACAAGCCAATGAGATTTAGAATTCTACCCCCAGTAGAATTCTGCTGGGAGTTATTGGAAGAGCTTTTACTTTCCTGATGAAACAGAACTGCTGAGTCTGAGCTGTCCTCCCATCTCTACCTCTTCCCACCTTGAACTTGGAGGTGATGACTGGGTATCATAGCCATCTTTTAATCCAGACGGAAAGGCCAGCCCTGGCCAGTTTTGTTCAGTGGTAAGAGCATCAGCCCCCAGACCAAAGGGTCTCGGGTTCAATTCCCAGTTAAGAGCACATACCTGGGTTGTAGGTTCTATCCCTGGCCCTGGCCCAGGCTTAAGCAGGAGGCAACCAATCAATGTATCTCTCTCTTTCTCTCTCTCCTTCTCTCCACTCCCTTCCACTCTCTCTAAATATCAATAGAAAAAATATCCTCACTCCTTGGGTGAGGATTAAAAAAAAAAAAAAAAAGATGGAAAGGCCAAAGGAGCACCTCTGGAATTCTTGGTATGTCAGAAAATAGCTACCTGTTTGCTTGTCATGGTTAGTTATCATTACTTGCAGCTAAAAAATTCCAATACACATGCACACAGTGTCCACACATAATAGATACTCAACAATACTCAACAAAGGGTTTCTATTTACAATTCCTCCCTCTAAAGAACTAATGATATTAATAATGGTTGTCTCATATTTATGAACCACTTGGAATTTTTCAAGAGATTTTCACATCTATTTTGATATTTGATCCTCACAACTCTGCAAAGAAGTCAACTTTTTACCCTAAGACTCTTCTTAATTGCAAAAGGATATATAAAAAGAATTTTAGAATGCTTTCATGTTACATATAGACTTGCCTTCCATTCTCTCTTTCCGTCCTTCCTCCTTCCCTCTCTCTTTCCTTCCCTCCCTCCCTCCTTCCCCCCTCCCTCCTTCTTTCCTTCCATGCCAGTCCTGGGCCTATTTTTCTCAGACCATCCCCTAGCTCTCTCCAGTTCCCTGTAACACAGGGAGATTGATCCATTCAGCCTTCGAATTCAGGCTCCAAGATATCTGACTTCAGCTGAGTTTGGCCAAGGAGAGGTACTAGCAGACGACTGTGGGTAGGTGGATGGGGGAGGAAGAGGCCAGGGTGCTTTTTCTCCTCCCCATCTGCCTCGGTTTCATCTCTGGCTACACATTCTCCATGACTCCTACTCCCACTGACAGGCCTGATATGGTTCAAACTTCTGATCACCTAGTTCTTGGGTCCTGGTGACATACCCTCCCCCCTCAGCCTCTCTGCCTTATCAGTGGCAGTGTTTTCCTGTTCTTGCTAAGCTCTGGGATGCCTCTCTGTACTGTATCCTGTCACTTATGTAACCAGTCTACCACTTACGTAAATACTTAAAGTGTCTTCTTTTTCCTCAGTCAGACCTGAACTGATCCCCATCGATTCACCACACCTTCGCAGGGCACCCACTCAGGGCCAGCCTCTGTGCAAGATGCACTGGGCAAGAGGTGCCCCTAGGCTAAGGAGTAAAGTGAAAAGCCTCAGAACATGCCAGTCCCTACTGAGACATCTCTAAACCCCACAGAATTTACAGGTAGATCCTGCATAGCGTGGGCTTCCTCCTGCTTCCAGAGGCCAAAAACAATGTGCAGGACCCTTGCTATGTCCCCTTCACTGCCCACTGCACAAGTGGGGGGATGCTTCCAGATGGTGGTGGAAAAGCCTATTGGCTTTCACTTCCTCCCAGCCAAATGCTCCTATCAGCAGCTCTCAGGTTCGGGCTCCCACAGCTTACTTTCTACTCCCTCCCCTTATCTCCCAAATAGCCTTACCTAATAGTAGGAGGAGTCTTTTCCAGAGTGTTTGCCTTAGCAAAATGTCAGGAGTGAACTGACCATAAAGGCTAACAATGGAGAGAAGCCAGAGGTACTGAGTACTGTTAAGATATCTACATACCTGGCATGGGGTTTTGTAGACAAACAGACTGAATACAAAACCTTTTTTCCCCATCTGAAGTCTTAAGGCTTTGGCAATTTAGACAACCACTCTGAGCTTCCATTTTCTTATCTATAAAATTGAGACAATAATTGTCTTTCTCACAGAGTTATTGTTTCTAGTCTGGCAACTTCCAGAAACATGATCAATTATTCTAGTATAGATGGGCCTCCCATCCCACCCCCTGCTACAGACACATAGAGATGCTGGATGCACTATACCAGAAGTGTTATATTTGTATTGCCCATTTTGAAAACTATAAAAAGAAATCACCCGATGTCAGAAAGGAACAACAGGGTACAGGTGATGTGCCTTAGCAGCACATACGGAATTCCCACTCAGCTACAAATCCTGAGAGCTGAAGGCCAGGTTCCACTGTACACTAAAGAGTAGGACACGGGGCTTAAGTCCCAGTCAGGTGAGGCAGCTTGAGCCCAGCCCCCTACATAAAGCCCTGACATTGGAAGCTCTGCCCCCTTCCATGAAAAGGAGACTAGAAAAGCTATACCCCAGGGTTGGGAAAGTTGCAAGGAAGCTTAATGTCTGAAGGCCTTAGGTGGGGGAAAAATGGCACTCATGAGAAATAGAAACCCCAACTCTACCAAATGCATATTGGGGTTTAAATGTTCTCTACCTGTATATGTAGGCACCTACTGAGATAACTTAACATAAAAATTGGTCCAGACCATTAAAATTCTTAGGTTAGGGCTGAAGTAAGCCTACTAAAATTCTTAGGTTATGGCTGAAACAAATCTGAAGTAGCTCTGTAGGGATGCCTAGCAATCCAGGCCTTGCAGAATCCACTAAAGAAGCATTCCCTGATAAAGATGCTCACAAAAAGTAACAAACCACATGAGGAAAGAAATGACCAAGATGGAGAGTCAATAAACACAACCAACTAGAGAGAAGAGTAAAAATAGAACTATCCAAGAGATACGAATTTAGGATGATTAAAATAGAGAGATAAGCCCTAACCGGTTTGGCTCAGCGGATAGAGCTTCAGCCTGCGGACTCAAGGGTCCCAGGTTCGATTTCAGTCAAGGGCATGTACCTTGGTTGCGGGCACATCCCCAGTGGGGAGTGTGCAGGAGGCAGCTGATCGATGTTTCTCTCTCATCGATGTTTCTAACTCTCTATCCCTCTCCCTTCCTCTCTGTAAAAAATCAATAAAATATATTTTTTTTTAAAAATAGAGAGATAAGAATAGAATAGTATGAGAGGGGGAAAGTTGGGAGATTTTAAAAAGAATCATATAATACTTCCAGAAATGAAAAACATTAAAAACTGAGTTGAGGAGATGGATTAGGAATCTGGGGAGGTCAAGGTGTCAAGAGTTCATAGGGAAGAATATCAGAAAAGACAGCTACACACAAAAAAATCTCTGGCTACTGAACCACATGAGCAATTCTCTATAATATATGAGTCTTCAAGCATACATACGAGGAAACTATCTGAGGCCAGTGAGAGAACCATCTAAAAAGGACTAGAAGGAACAATTTTTAAAAAATAAGTATTTTTTTTATTTTTAGAGAGAAAGGAAGGGAGAGGGATAGAGAGATAGAAACATCAATGAGAGAGAAACCTCATCAATTGGCTGCCTCCTGCATGCCCCCTACTGGGGATCAAACTTGTAACCCAGGCTTGTGCCCTGACCTGTGCCCTGAATCAAACTGGTGACCTCTTGGCTCATGGGTCCACACTCAACCACTGAGCCACATAGGCTGCATGTCCCCTACTGGGGATCAAACTTGTAACCCAGGCTTGTGCCCTGACCTGTGCCCTGAATCAAACTGGTGACCTCTTGGCTCATGGGTCCACACTCAACCACTGAACCACATAGGCCAAGCTTAAAGATTTTTTAAAAATTGATTTTTAGAAGGAGAGAGGGAGAGAGAAACATTATGTGTGACCCAAACATCGATAGGCTACCTCCTGCACACCCCCTACTGGGGATGGAGCCCACAACCAGGGTGTGTGCTCTGACTGGGAATGGAACTGGCAACCTCTTGGTGCACAGGATGCCACTCCAACCAACTGAGCCACACTAGCCAGGGCTAGAAGGAACAATTCTTGGAGATCCTATAGGTGTAGCTTCTATTCCCAACATTCAGAGTGGTAAGGCACATTTCACAAGGCATAAAGTGAGCTTTGCCATAATAATGGGCAAAATTAACCCCAAACTCATGTTACTCTGGTCCCATCTAAAAAGCTTAAAAGTAGTAAAAAAAAAACTATTTCCAAAAAGCTAAAGGACCCAAACAGAAGGACCCATATGAGGGGGAAAGTCAGTCAACTGAAACTAACCAAGATAGCTATAATGGATAAATAAGGACATTAAAACAGTTATTACTGTATTCTATGTAAGATGCTAGCTAAAAGACTGGGCTTGTTAAATAGAGAAATGGAAATATAAAAAAGACCCAAAATCACAGAAACAGCAAGCATACTCAGTGTTCATATATTAGTTTCTAAATACCATTTTCCAGTAAAAGGAACCATGGCTCTTTAGAGAAATGGTTGGTTGCAGATAAGGAGCAGGGAAAGTACAAGATGATCCTGGAGTATGTTGTAGTGCCAGAAAGTAAGCAAATGCTCAAAAACACCCACGAAAGGATGGGAGGAAGTATGTCAAAGAGACACAGAAGCCAACCACAAAGAGCATTCAATGGTCAAAACAACGAAATAAATAACAGTGTTGGATTATAACCCAAAATGTAAAATAAATAAATAAATATCCAAATTGATATTAAATAATTGAATAAATAAATAATGGAGAAAAAATAACTCTTACATACAGAAGAATTCCAAATAACATGTAAATACTCTCCCCTCTCCAGGTGGTAGAATTTAATCACTTCCCTCCCCCTGATTATGGGCTAAACTTAAAGACTTGCTTCCAATGAAGAGTATGGAAAGGGAAAAATAGTAGCTTCACAGTAGGAAAATCTAGCAAAACTACCTTAGCCAATTGATTAAAGTTTATATCACCAATGATGTCATGTGGATATCATGTGCCCTTTGATTTAACAAGGACATTTCACCTCTATGCTATTCCTTTTTAAAACCCATAAATCCAGTCGAATAATCATGACAAGAACATCAAGCAAACTCAAAATTAAGGGGTATTCAATAAAATACATGACCAATACTCATCAAAACGTTCAAGGTCATGAAAAACAAGAAAAAGACTGAGAAACTGTCATGGGTCAAAAAAGACTAAAGAGACATAACAACTTAATGAAATTTGATTACCTTGATTGGTCCTAGAACAGGAAAAAAAAAAAAAAAGACATTAATGGAAAAATTCTTTTTTTTTTTTTTTAGATTTTGGGGAAGAAAAAATTTTAATACCACCACAATAATACAATGTTAACAAAAATTGGCCAGGTACTGAGGTTATTTTAGTGAGCTACCATCATTTAAATATAAGAAAAGTAATTTCTTGGTCCAAATTAGTGAAACCTTAAAAAAGATTGTCTCTAGAGAACATTATTTGAGAATAATGCTTTTTCTGACACATTCTGACACTCAAATTTACTTTATAACAACAATTATAAACTTTTGATTCTTTCTTAAAAAGCTGTCAGATTTTCATTTCTTCAGGAGACATTCTCCCCAGTGTGCTGTTCAATCCCACAGGTTAAACTTTTTTCATTATTATTAAGAACTTCATACATATTAGTGAGATTGCCATTCATTGCTTTTTCATCTTTTCGAAAAGACACGGGAAGGCTTGCTAGACTAAAGCTGACCTCTTTAAAGCCGTGCAACAAGAATATCCCCACAATTATTGTGCAGAAGCCACTCGAGGTACTGACAATGTCGTCCACAGGCATGTCCTGCCACTCCTTAAAGAGAATAGCTGAGCAGGTCAGCACGGAGATCGTGAAGAACACGTAGTAGATGGGGGTGATGAGGGAGGTGTTGAATATGTCCAAGGCCCTATTCAGGTCGTTGATCTGCGTGCTCACACAGACGATGAGACTCAGCAGCAGGGCCCAAGCCAGGGGGTGCTGCAGCACAGGCTTGCCAGCAAACAGCTCCTTGATAGCTATGCCCAGGCCCTTTACACAGGAGATAGAAAAAACGCTCCAATCACAGAGCAGATTGTGATGTACATGAGAATGTTCATCTGTCCACAGCGGGGTCCCAACACAAAGATTAGTATCAAGGACACAATGGCCACAAGTGTTGCAAAGACCACGAAACCTGGATCCCCGAGCTTGTGTGATATCTCGTTTAAGGTCTCGAGCTCCTCTTCCTTTGGCGCATGAATGACCATAACTGTGGAGCCCAGAATGCTCATCAAACACCCAATCTTCCCATGAAGATTCAGCCTTTCACTGAGGAAGTATGAAGAAAGAATGGCACTATCAACCAACTTTGGGAATAGTAACCAGAACCCAGACTTCCATGTGGGCTCAGGTTACTGACTGCCTCAATAATGGTGGCCTCTCACGAGGCCGCTGAGTCTTGCGGCACTAACTCTGGAAAAATTATTGAAATCTGAAAAAAGTGTGGGGTTTGGCTAATAGCAATGTACCAATGTTGGTATCTTAGTTTTTATAACTACACCATGGCAGTGTAAGGTAATAAAATTAGGACTGAAACCAAATGAGGTGCAGATGAGAATGCTCTGTACTATCTTTGCAAGTTTTCTGTAAATCTAAAATTATCTATACTAATAAAAGCCTAGGTGGTCCACGTGTACGACGTCATCACAAGCTGGCTGCCACAAGATGGCCGCACGCACAGTGGAGGCTGGTCCCAGCGTCTCTGCAGCCTTGTGCGGATGAGGCTGATTGGGCCGGCAGGGGAGCAGTTAGGCGTCAATCAGGCTGGCAGGCAGAAGCGGTTAGGGACAATCAGGCAGGCAGGCAGGCAAGCGGTTAGGAGCCAGCAGGATCGGGCCTAACCCGGCAGTCAGACATCCCCCAAGGGATACCAGATTAGAGAGGGTGCAGGCCGGACTGAGGGACACCTCCCCATTGCACAAATTTTGTGCACCAGGCCTCTAGTCTATATATATAAAAGCCTAAGTGATCGACAGGTCAACCAGTTGCTATGATGCATACTAACCACCAAGGGGCAGATGCAAAACACAGGAGCTGCCCCCTGGTAGTCAGTGCACTCCCACAGCCAACCTCCATGGTCCCTCCCCCCGGCCAGCCAACCTCCCACAGTCCCTCCTCCAGCTGGCCAACCTCCCGCGGTCCCTTCGCC
>NW_005359225.1:1419362-1433022 GCF_000412655.1 Myotis brandtii
ATCACCAGCCAGGCTGAGGGACCCCACCCATGCACAAATTTGTGCATCAGGCCACTAGTTCCAAAATAAAAAACCTATTAAAAACCCCAAATTGAACTTCTAGAGATGGGAATTACAATATTGGAAACAAAAAATATACAAAATGGGATTAAAAATAGATTAGATATTTCAAAAGTAAGGATTGGGGAATTTAGAGATACAGCAATGGAAATTATACAAAAAGACACAGAGAAAAAAGAGAAAAAAATGGACAGAGCATAATGAGCTGAGGACAACTTCAAGTGGCCCAATATACAAGTAATTGGAGTCCTAAAGGAAGAAGCGGTCAAAAAATACTTGAAGATGAAAACTTTAGGCCCACAAATCCAAGAAGGTCAATTAACTCCAAGCACAAGAAATATGAAGAAAACTATACCAGGGCATTTCTTAATAAAATTGCTAAAGTCAGTGATAAAAAGTCTTAAGAGCACCAAGAGAGGAAACAGCACATACAGAGGAACAAAGATAAGAATTACAGCAGCCCTATAAGGTTTGGCTCAATGGCTAGAGCATCGGCCTGCAGACTGAAGGGTCCTGGGTTTGATTCCGGCGAAGGGTACATGCCCAGGTTGCGGGCTTGAGCCCCAGTAGGGGACCTGCAGGAGGCAGCTAACCAATGATTCTCTCTCATCATTGATGTTTCAATCTCTCTTTCCCTCTCCCTTATTTTCTCTGAAATCAATAAAAATATTTTTAAAAAAGAATTATAGCAGACTTTTAATCAGAAACAATGTAAGACAGAAGATAGTGGGGCAAAATATTTAAGGTACAGAAATAAAAGAATTGCCATCCTGGTGTAACTTAGTGGTTGGAGCATCATCCTGTTCACCAAAAGGTGATGGGCTCTATTCCCAGTCAGGGCACATGCCCAGGTTGCCGACTCGATCTCCAGTGTGGGGCATGCAAGAGATAGCGGATCCATGATTCTCTCTCATCATTAATGTTTCTATCTCTCTTTCCCTCTCCTTTATTCTCTGTAATCAATAAAAATATATTTTAAAAAATATTCCCATCATCATTAGTCAATAGGGAAATGCAAATCAAAACCACAATAACATATCAGTTAACACAAGGATGGATATACTTTTTAAAAGGGAAAATAAGTGTTGGTGAAAATGTGGAGAAGTTGGAACCCTCACTTCATACATTGCTGGAGAGAATGTAAAATTGTGCAATCACTATGGAAAACAGTTTGGTGGTTCCTCAATAAGTTAAATAGAATTACAATAGGCTCCAGCAATTCCACTCATAGGTATATAAATGAGAGAATTAAAAGTAAGTGTTCAAATAAAACTTGTACATACATGTTCATAGCAGTACTATTCACAGTAGTCAAAATGAGGAAACACAAATATTCACCTATGGAGGAATGAGTAAACAAAATTTAGTATATCAATATAATGGAATATTGTTTGGCCTTAAAAAGAAATGAAGTACTGACACCCACTACACTATAGATTAATCTTTTTTTAAATTTTATTTTATATTCTTATTAATTTCAGAGAGGAAGGGAGAGGGAGAAAAAGAAACATCAATGATGAGAGAGAAGGATTGATTGGCTGCCTCTTGCACAACCCCTATTGGGGATCGAGCCTGCAACCCAGGCATGTGCCCTGACTTGGAATTGAACCATGACTTCCTGGTTCATAGTTTGATGCTCAACCATTGAGCCACGCTAGCTGGGCAAAATTCTGTTATTTCATTCATCTATCAAACATGTATTGAGCAGTTCCTGGCAAGTTTATTCGGGATGCAGGGCATACACAGAATTATCAGATATGGTCTTGGCTTTTGAGGAATTCATGGGTTGGGAAGGAAGGAAAAATTCTGCAAATAAGTTCAATTAAGTGTTAGTTTTCTTGAATGTGCATTGAACTTGGGTGGTTGCTTTACGGAGGGTTGGGGGATGGAGAACAGCAATGGTAAGGCTGAGTCATGAGTGATGAGTAGGAGTTTGCCTTCTACATGGCAGCAGGAAGATTTCAGGCAGAAGGTGTGACCTGAACCAGCTCAAAAGGCTGATGTCAAAAAGCTTCTGGCTTTCAGCAAACCCCAAACCAAATAGCATATGTGCAGTGGTGTAGAAGATGGACTTCAGGACAATGAGGTGACAAGTGGATGACCACCCACCCCTGTCTGGTGGTAGTAGGTGACACTAAGAAATGATAGGGGAATGGCATGGACCTGACTGAATGTGAGGCTCAGAGAAAGTGTGACTCCAATATTGGGTCACTTGGTGGGTGGTGTATATTGCTGGTTCCTAAGGTGGGCCTGCAGGACATGCTGTTCTCAGGGAACATCAAACTACAATGAACACCTGCCCTTCTTATGTAGTCTACTATTTTTAATATATACTTTGTTTTTGCACTTGAAACCTACTTCCCTTTTCCTTGGGCTTCCTCTGTTTTCCTGTTTAAAGTATATGTTACTATGGAAATGTCATGGCACAGTAAAGTGGCATTTATAAGTGAGGTGTAAAGAATTTTCAGAACATCCAGAAACCCAAGTCTAGGGTTTAGAAATATAAGCCCTAACGATGTGATAGTGTTCATGCCTTCAGACACTGTGTTATAAATATAAACACACCCGGAAACTTTAGACAGCATAGAGGAGATAGTTGAGAACTTTATTAGGATTTATGTGGCCAGATTTTTTAAATGTATATGAGAAATATTAAAAACACAAAACATAACACACTACTTGGGAAGAACATCTGGAAAAAATGAAGGAGAGAATGCCAACATTTACTTATGAGTACACACCTCTGGAAGGACCAGGGGGGCTAGACACCCCACGGAAACTTGGAAAAACCTTTGTAGCACCTTGTGTGCTATAAATATTTTCCATAAAAATTGCATGTAAATCAACCGTTGGTAAATCATATTTATCAAATGTAAGGGTGACCGCTATTTTACAGATATCTTAAGAACGTAAGAATGTACACTTTAGTAGAGGAAATTATTACCAATGGAGTTAACGGAAAAAACTCACTGGCCTGAGTGAAATTCAAGGTCCTTCATTATTATCCTGGCTCTGCCACCAACTAGATGTGTGATTCAAGAAAAGTCACTTAACTTCTGTGGGCCAATTTCCTCATCTAATCTGGGTTGTAATTCTGAATTTTCACTTATTAGTTTCTTAAAGCAAGGTACAGGGATATTGGCTCACAGCTTAATGTCTGGTTTCTTCTGGGAGGTAAAACTGCACACCGATCCTTGTAGATAGAGCTCAAGGTCCTTTTACATTAGAGGAGCTCAGGTTGGTACAGCCAACAGGTCAGTTACCATTGTTCCTTTTTAAAAAAATTAAATTTATTGGGGGTGACCAGTTACCATTGTTCTGTGTGTTTTGCATCTTCATTACCCACTTTGTTCTGTGTGTTTTGCATCATCATTACCCACTTTCTCTTTCCCAAAATCACCGTTAAGTGCTATCATTCCAATTTTTTGTTCCAAATTCTTTACAAAAGTTTGCTCTTTAGAGCTTGTCCTCTGGGGAAAATTGACAGTCCAAAGTAGGAGCCCATTCTCGGTGGTCTTTCCACCTCTGGTCCTGTTCCTATCCCACAAGACTGGACATTGCCAAGGGCAAGGGCAAGGGCTGTACCCTCTGTGCCTAGTACAGGCCCAGGCCCAAAAGCAGGAATTCAGTAAGTGAATGCTTCTGAAGGAGGAAGCTAAGGCAGAGAGATGGGTCTGGTGAAATAACTGAACTTGAGGGGTGAACTTTTGGCAGCTGCTTTAAACATTTCTGAACTTTCCAAATTTTCTACAATGGGCAGAAATATAAACATACCACAAGCATTAAACTCTCCTTTTCCTGGCTTTTTGTCAATGCCCTGATCTCTCATAAATAATGCAAACTTTGCCCAGTTCTCCACTGTTTGGAACAGAACGTAGGGCACACATCTTTTCTTTAAGAGAAACAGCAATTACAGTCTTCTATTCTGTTTTGCTTAAACAGCAATGACCCTATGCATTTGTCTTTGTGGACCTAATACCTGCTATCTAGCCTCAGGCAAGGACCCTGCCAATGGGCTTTGGAAAAGGCCATTTACCAAGTATTTAGGCGCACTTTGATTAATCTGCCATACAGGAAGTACAAAACACAGTGTAAGAATTCTTTTGTCTTCTTAAGCAAAAACAGGTTTAGGCCTTATTAACTGGCAAGAGATAGAAGGCAATGGGTCAGGTTTTTTGCCAATTTACTACCATCTTGTAGAATAATTCAGCTGTTAGGAAGACTAAAGAAGAAATTACTATCTATTGAGTACTTACTACATGCCAGGTCTTGTGCTGGTCCTCTCCTATACGTTATTTAATGTAAGACTCACATCTAATAATAACTAATGTACTATATTTTTACTCATTTATCTTATTTTTTGCCAGTCTCCCCGACTTACATGTATGCTCATGAGGAGGAACTTTATCTTATTACTACATCCTCAGTGTCAGATACATATAATCACTCAATAAATATTTGCTGAATGAACAAACTGAATAACTCCATGAGACAGGTGTTATTATTCTCTTTTTAGGAATGAGTAGGCAAAAGTGTTCCAAGAGTGCAAATGAACTGCCCAAAGTCATATGCCTTGTTAAGGAGCAGAACTAAAACCCAAGTCTCACTCTTTTGTTCTTTTTATGACCAAAAGACTTAATTAGACTTAGACTAGATCTTGAACTCTTTCAGCTGGACAAATCTATAATCTATATGCCTGTAAAACCTTGTGTATTCATTTGAAAGTTTGAAATTTCATCAAGAAGATATATTTGGCATTTTTTTCAATATATTTGATTGATTGTTTACAGAGAGGAAGGGAGAGGGATAGAGTTAGAACATCCATTAGAGAGAAACATCGATCAGCTGCCTCCTGCACAGCCCCTACTGGGGATGTGCCCGCAACCAAGGTACATGCCCTTGACCGGAATCGAACCTGGGACTCTTCAGTCGATAGGCTGATGCTCTAGCCACTGAGCCCAACTGGTCAGGGCGTATTTGGCATTTTAATGATAAATTTTGCTCAAGCAACAATGAAGGACACATTTTCCCAGCATAACAACAATGTCATCTATGGATAGACATTATCTATATTACTTATCACTATTTAAGATCCCATAAAATGATTACTCATCAGACATAAATAAAAGCACAGTAATTCTGGATACCAACAAAATAACATTTGCAAACCTTAGCGTTTTGTATGTTACAACATGATATGTGCGTGGTATGTAATAGCTAACATCCCAGTGTACATACATGTTGCTTGAGTGTCCTAGCATGGGAGAGGTAGACTTGGCACATTGAAAGCCATGCCTGTCCTAAAGAAATTATATGGAAGGCTCAAGGATTCTTCAGTGAGTCAGTTGTAGCAAAATCCATCTTGAGAATATTCACTTTTATGAGAGAATGTAAGAACGAAATCCAAACAAGGTTAATTTCACCCAGGAGTATTTCATATCCTTCTACACTTGTCAGAATATACTTGGTTGCTACATGCACCTTTACCTACCTAGAACTACATAACAGGAACATGCCACTGTGGTGTCTTCATACCACTCTGGTTTTCTGTAGGGATTCTGGTCACATCCCCTTCTCCTCTGGGGCAGGCTCTTTCCCTTCTGGACCACTCCTGCTACCAACACAGTATCATACAGCCTGTGTGTCAACTCATCTAGTTAATTGATTGTTCATGGATCAAGCTAGTGGTTTGGCTTCACTCTTTCCATTATCAACTTTTGGTGCCGTTGTTTTATTCTGATAATGAAAGTAATAGTACTTTGGAAATATTTTTGAAAAGATAAGAAACAGGAAAATTTAGAAAATACTCATCCTCCAACATCCATAGTAATTTTAAAAACATTTTTGGATTTATATATACAATTTTGTATACCATTTTTCCATTTAACATTATAAACATTTTGCCATGCAGTGTTAACTCTTCATAAACATTAATTGTAATGACTGCATAATAGTCTATTATAGAGTCACACCATAATTTATTCAACCAATTTTCTACTCTTGAACTTCTGGATTAAGCATAAATTCCACCCACATTTTAGACTATTTCTTTGGGACAGATTCCCAGAATTGGAATTAGAGGATCAGAAGATATAAACATTTTTAAAACTCCTGAATGATACTGCCAAATTGCTTTTCAGAAAGCTGTTGCCAATTTACACTTCCAACATTGCCAGTGTGTTTTTCTACCAACATAGATCTATCTAAAGGATAATAAAATTTAAGTGGAACATATAGAGGTCTGTGGCAAAGGTCATACCTATTTCCAGGTATGCAATTAACAATGAGTTAGTGTGAACTCATGGAATAAGTTGCATAGAAGTGGAGCAATATAATTAGATTTCAGACAGTCAGATCTAAGGACTGTATCCCTTTTGTACACTGCTCCACCCCTGCACACAGGACAGCACCTGGCACATACAGCTGCTCAATAAAAATTTGTTGAGTTAACACAGAATCTTCTTTCAGATGCGGTTTTTCAGCAGCTGTGGGATTTAGTTACTCTTTGATTCTAGGGAAACATGACTAGCTGGATTACCCTTGTAAAGGTCTATTCAATCCTGAGATTCTAGTTCAACTTTGGTAAATTAGTTTAAATAAAGGTGACACAATACAGCTCTTTTTAGGGGAAAAACAAGTAAACACATCTAAAAGGACACCAGTTATATCTTGGCACCAGTTACAAACATATGTAATTTTTTACAAGCATGCAAAAAATATAATTCCGTGAGTTTGTCACCTCCATAATAGTCACTTTCATAGGTGACAAACTTATTCAAATGCTGCCAGAGGTTAAGGATATTTTCGAACCACCTTCAGTTCATTCTGTTATCACTGGTTGCAATGTGGTATCATTTGTAATACTGACAAAATTGTTTTTGAGATATTGCAAGGGCATATATAGGTAGTAGTTTGTGTAATATCATTTTTTGTTAACTTTTTAAAACATTTTTTGTTTTTTTAAGAAAAACAATTTTAAATATAATAATGTTACATGCAATAAACATTATCATTTTCTTTTTTCAAAGAGAGCACAAAACTCATTTTGTGAACCAGAATAAGGTCAAGGTAAAATAGTCAATCATTCAGCTCTAGTTCACGCTCCTGGCACCATGAAGATTCCCTTCAATATTCCACAATTTATGTACAGTACATTGTCTGATAACATCAGATGAATTTGGCAGTAGCAAGCATATTGATGGAAAAGAATTGATTATCTGTCATTTTATATATACACTTTATATACACTAGACCAAGAGTCGGCAAACTATGGTCCGTGGGCCAAATCCAGCCCACCATCTGTTTTTCTACAGTATGCGAGCTAAGGAGTGTAAAAATGATTTTTTTTTTTACCTTTTTAAATGTTTGAAAAAATCAAAATATTTTGTGACATGTGAAAATTATATGAAATTAAAATTCCTGTATCCATAAATAAAGTTTGTTTTTTAGGACACAGCCATGCTCATCTGCTTCCTTATTAGCTGTCTGCTTTTGCAATAAAATGTTGAGTAGTTACATCAGAGACTGCATAGCCCACAAATCCTAAGACATTTCCTTTATGACCCCTTCACTAGACCTCAGTGGGTCCTTGGAGGGATTAAAGTTTCCCACTACAGATTTGTTTTGTTTTGTTTCTGAATATCAATACCAGGAGAAAGGTGATGCAGCTGGGACAGTATTTGCAAGGATCTAATAAGCCAGAGAGTAGAGAAGATAAATACTTGAGGATCTGCCCCGGAGGATAGGATGCAAAGCCTGTAAAATCTGAGAGGTCTGACCCAACTAAGAAGCAGTAGAACATAGGGTTTCATATATAGATCCAGCAGCAAAGGAAGCTCTTACTAACTGAGCCACATGGGACTCTGGTGAGATGCAATCCCAAGACGAGTAAGAATTGCTGGCAATGATGTCTGCAAATAGTAGGCAGGTTGAATAGTTGATACAGTGAGATTGTTCCCCAAAAGTACCACACTTCTTTACTAGATGTCCTCAAATCATTTAACATCCAGATTTATCTGGGCACATCAAGTGGCAAATGTGAATTCTGACAAGGAAATGAATCTGAAAGGAGGGCTCTGGAAAGCAGGTCCCAGGTATACATTCTTCCCAAACAATCACATTTCAATGAGGATTCAAAGCCGGGGCAGAATTCGGAAGAATGCAGAATTACCCATGTTTTTCAAAGATCAGTGAACATTTTATTCTTTCTGTTTTTGATTATTACCAGTGGGACAGATGGAGTAAGGTAGGGTGGTGTAATGGGTGGAAAAGTTGATAAAATCAATGATGGGATGATCTGCCCTGGAAAGTGTTTATTCTACCAACAAAGGATTGTTCCAGGACAGGATCTAAGATAATAAATTAAGTCCTTTTCATTATAGCTACTTGAAACAATTTGAGTTCACAACTTTGTTCTAGTTCTCCTGGACTTCCAGCTGTGGCATATAACATTCCATGTGGATTCTGAATCAGAATGGGGATGGGAAGGGAGATCAGCGTGAAAGCCAAAGAGATTCATTAATTCAGTGGTTCTCAACCTGTGGGTTGCGACCCCTTTGGCAGTCGAACGACCCTTTCACAGGGTTCGCCTAAGACCATCCTGCATATCAGATATTTACATTACGATTCATAACAGTAGCAAAATTACAGTTATGAAGTAGCAACGAAAATAATTTTATGGTTGGGGGTCACAACATGAGGAACTGTTTTAAAGGGCCAGAAGGTTGAGAACCACTGCATTAATTGATCATTTTAAGCTCGAAAATTATGGTCAAGACTTGCAGATGGCCAGCTCTCCTCCTGACATCCTACAGAGAGCTAGGCTTCACCTCCTATAGTTAGGTGGAGCTCCTCCTGTCAGGGAAAAGACAGTTGCTGAGAGAATGGGACTTGGCTGTTATATCTCTAAAAACTTTCATGACTCTTGAGTACCAGAGATAATCAAATTGCATTTGTACGCCATAAGCATCTAGAGATGCAAGCAGTGGACCTTTTTTAATTAAATTCAAAATATGGTGGCAGTTAACAGGTTAAGAAACTGGTAACACTGGTTACTGCTGGGGAGTGGAACCCCCAGGGGGTTAAGGGTGAGGAAAGGAGCGGTTTTTTTCTCTCTGAATGCCCCTTATCAAAAACAAAAGAACACATTCCCCCATGTTGCCCAGCCCACTTTCTTTCTTTTTTTTTAACAATTTTTAAAATATATTTTATTGAGTTTTTACTGAGAGGAAGAGAAGGGGATAGAGAGTTAGAAACATGGATGAGAGAGAAACATCCATCAGCCGTCTCCTGCACAACCACTACTGGGGATGTGCCCGCAACCAAGGTACATGCCCTTGACTGGAATCGAACCTGGGACCTTTCAGTCCGCAGGCCGACGCTCTATTCACTGAGCCAAACTGGTTACGGCAATCCCACTTTCTAAGGATAGGAAAGCAACCTGGTGCTAGGGCTGGACCAATTTCCTTACTGAGGACTGAAGTAAGAGCTGGAAGAGGGATCCAAAAACCAGAAGAGAGTGGAGTTAGTTGCAAGTTGAGTGAAAACCCATCACCAAAAGGGCAACTCAAGATCAGCACACCAAAGTGACCAAAGTAGCTACTGGAGGGAGGTGTGGGCTAGAACCAGAAAACAAAGAACCAGGGAAACAGAGGAGCAAGAGCAAACTGGTGAGGAATAAATTGAGAGATGTTTGAGAAAACCCAAGAGCCTGGGACATGATGATGGGTGGATCCCTGAGACTACAGGATCAGGAGCTCAAGAGGCCTGGGTAACAAGGTGCAGGCCAGAGCAAAATTCACATGGCATCTGGGGATACTCCTGGATCATGCTCTAGCCTAGGGTTTATTGATTCTGAACAGTCATGTATGGTTTGCTCTGGATGAGTGTTTGGGCAGTAATTTTACTTCTGCAAAATCTGAGGTAAACAGGGTTATCATCTCATTGGGTACTTTCTGGGAAACTTTGCAAATGAGTATTGGGTTCAAGTAGTCATTTGACTTGACTTCTACTCAGGACAGGATCTAAGATAATAAATTAAGCCCTTTTCATTTTAGCTACTTGAAACAATTTGAGTTAACAGTCCTGATTACCTGCTTCCGGTTGCTGTGTCCAAACCTTGTATGGGCCAACATTGCTCCTGGTACCCTATACTCCAGCATGGTCTTGGTCCAGCACCTTTGGAAAGGTCATTCCAGCCCTGTGCACAAGATGGGAATAAGTCCAGAAATAAGTTCTCTCAGGACCTCTGTATTATAATAGGTTGAAGATAATGTCTGTAGGTACTGTTATGGGATCCTGGCTCTTGCCCAGAAGTATACAATTCTGCAACAATTATCAAGGATTAACATGAGGTTCATTAACCAACATCACCTCAATAAATTCAATGAATTTTTTTTTAAATATGAAGTTCAGTCACACAGTTGCACTAGACAGCCACAGGGCCTTTGTTCCAGAATGTAGTGTAGAGTGTTTGTGGGGAACCCCGGGTCTCATCTGATGTAGTAAGATGTAATGGTTCAGAAGTAGAAGATCTAGAAATCGCTAAGTAGGTAGAAGTCTATAAGCTGTTGCTTGGTTTGAGTTTTCTTGCACATTATCTTTTATTTGTGGGATAAAGTCTAGGTTTCAGAGTGCCTCAAAACTGAGAGATATTAGTGGCGAACTTGTAATTTTTTTGAAGATACAGTGAAAGAATAGAACTAAAAATAACTGTTGAATAACAGTAACCTCTATCAACTAATATTGCTTATTAACTTACTAGTTGAATAATAGGAGCTATTATATGTAAAAATCCTTGGGTAAAACATAGGCATTGGCCAATCCTGTGAAATGCTATTAATAACCAACCATCCTGCACCTCCACCAGACATTCTGAGATGTTTCATCTATGTGGCATTACTTGGAACCCACTTGAGGAAAGTTCCATTCCATAAGTCCTGGCAGAGAGGTAGGAAAATATAAGGGGTTTGAACTTATATAGATTGCTTTGGGGGAGAAGGGGTTGATAATAATCAAATAAGTAAGTTATTATAAACCTATCCACTATTTATAAACTGGCATAGAGTTGGGGGCAGAGGAGAGGAAGCAAATGATTCCAAATTGTTGATCTTCTGCAATACCATTCTCTTCCTCTTTGGACTTTGCTATTTCAGCCAAAAGTACCATCATTTTCTTACTAATGCAGCTTCAAAGCTTCATCCTGTTCCACCTGCCTGGGAAGCTCTCCCTAATTTCCTAGCCCCGTGTCCCATCTTTCCTTATAGATCCAGCTCAAGAACCACCTCATCCATGAAGTCCACCCAGCCCTTGGTGATTTTGTTTCATAACGTCACACTATCAGTGCCCAGCAATGTTCTAAAAATGCAGGTGCTCAAAAAGCACTTGAAAATGTTGGTGATAGTTGCTGAAATCAGGCTGCTGTGTGGGTATCAGCACCAGCATGTAGACAGCAGACTCCCTTAATGCAGGATCTAGAGCAGTGACGGCGAACCTATGACATGCGTGTCAGAGGTGACACGTGAACTCATTTTTTGGTTGATTTTTCTTTGTTAAATGGCATTTAAATATATAAAATATCAAAAATATAAATCTTTGTTTTACTATGGTTGCAAATATCAAAAAATTTCTATATGTGACACGGCACCAGAGTTAAGTTAGGGTTTTTCAAAATGCTGACATGCCGAGCTCAAAAGGTTCGCCATCACTGATCTAGAGTGTCACCTGGTCTCCCTCCCCACACAGCACAGCCTGGGTTTGAGTCCCCTGGTTTATATTTTCAGGGATCAGATCCTCCTCTTCCAGCAGAGAAGATACCCAAATGAGTGGGGGTGGGGGTGAGGGGCCGAAAGCACAGGACTAAAAGGAAACAAACCCAGCTCTTTTGTGAGGGGTAGATCTGTGAGCTCAATATAAATATGGGTTGGCCAATCAATTCAGGGGAGTGGGAGTGGGGGTCACAATGAATCATTTAGGCTGCACTAACACTTAGTATTGCTCACTATGTCAGCATGACACTCCCTTCTGGACCATACTTCTGGCCCTGACTGTGAAGCAGATTGGAACTGGAGGCCTTCTCTTGGGGTCCTCCCAGGAGAGTATGCCTCCCTGGGCAGATATAGACTCCAGGAGATCCTGTCCCCACCTCTCACTGGTATGATCCCCAGAATGTTAAGAACATAGCAACAGGACAGCCACATGATCTAAGCCTGGGCAGTGAAGAGACCCAAACTTGTTAAGCAAAAGAAATCAAGAACAAGCAAAAACTAGAAGTTAACAGCCAAAGGTTCTTCAAAGTTGTGGAGAAGATCAGCAAGGAAGATGGCCGGCCCAACAGTCCAGCAGAGTAACTAGGAGAGCCATGGCATGCAGGGTGGTAGACAGGATTGAATACAGACGAGCAGTAAATGAGGCAGCTTTCCAGCTCAGGTTCAGCCGTCTCAGTCCTTTCACCAGGGTGTGAACCAATCCTGAGCTGCCCTGGAGGGAAGGCTTGCTGGAGACCAGGCCTGCAGAAGCTGGCCGGCAGGATAGGGGATTCTGGGATGAGACACAGGCAGGGGCATTTCCCCACCAGCTTCACACGGGGGATGACTCCATGTTTCAGAACCTGTGACCTCTTTCTTCACACATGAGCTGTTTTTCCTCGTTCCTTTGGAAAGATCCGAAAGAAAGCCAAGTTTCCGAGGTTTAGGATCACCCTTCAAAATACCGCATATAACTTTGGCAGAAACTTTCCTCATGTTCAAGTTTTCTTTCAGAATGAGTCTAACAGTCTCTTTATCTAAATTTAACTGTTCAGCCATCATCCTCACTGTTAACTGCCTGTTTGAACAAACCAAGTCCTTGACCTTCTGGATATTGTCATCTGTCCGGTGGGTAACTGGACGGCCACTTCGGGCATCATCGCGAACATCTTCCCGCCCTTCTCTAAACCTTTTGTGCCAGTCATAAACTCTGGCCCTCGACATGACTTCATGCCCATAAGCTTCTTTTAAAAGACAGTGGGTCTCACTTGCAGACTTGTTCAGTTTCACGCAAAATTTTATACTAATCCTTTGCTCTAGATAGCGGTCACTCATTCTGGCAACACAGGCACGTTAATAGGTCACGATTGTGAGGGGAAGACAAAGGGCCCGAGCTCTATCCAAAGGGACCGATCTCTATCCGGCTGCAAGTGGACTCAGGGTGCTCGCTATTCTTGATCCTCTGGAAGCCTCACCGGAAAGAGTAACTGCTTTTCTGAGCTTTCAGTCGAGGCTGGGGAAGCCCGTTCTGAGAAGCTAATGGTGCAAACGAGTAGCTGCAAAACTGGGGAAAATGAAACCTTCTACCAACCCACGTCTGCATCTAACTCGTGCACGCAGATCTGCCAGGAATGTACAAGTCAGTCCCCAAGATCGTCCCGATTCCGAGGTCCTTAAAAGTCTGGCGATTTCTGCAACAGAGGCCTAAGTGGTGGCATCTTGAGCAGGCAGAGAAGCACCAGCGATGTAACGTGCCAGCTCGCCCTAGATGTGCAGAATCCCGCGCACGACAGACCCGCCGGTGAGGCCCAGTGCTCACCCGCTCTGGAGTCCCGGGAGACGCGCCCGCATGCGCA
>NW_005359225.1:1433820-1447207 GCF_000412655.1 Myotis brandtii
GCGTGCTGTGTGATTTCGGACCAGGCGCTTTCTCCTCTGGGCTTCCGTTTCCCCAGCTGTCAAAAGAGGGTGGTCACCTGGCTCTTTCCTCTTCTGGGCACCACCCCCGGGACCGGGTTTCTTGCCGGGGTCCGGCCCCCTTCTTTGATCTTAGGCTAAGGCACAGTTGCTTCCTCCTGGATCCTGATCGTGGGAATTCTAGCTCCGGCCGTTCGCTCGTTCTCTCCTTCGGTTATTTCGGGGATAACGGTGTGCGGGGTGAGGGTGAGGGGAGTAACGCGAAGGATAGGCACTGGTATGGACGCCTTCCTGCGTCCCTTACGCACCCTCCCTTAGAGGGTGACAGCGTAGGGGCTGCTCGAAAGGCGGAGGATTGCCCCTTGGCCTGTCGTTGATTTAGGCCAGCGGTTCTCAACCTGTGGGTCGCGACCCCTTTGGCAGTTGAACGACCCTTTCACAGGGGTCGCCTAAGACCATCCTGCATATCAGATATTTACATTACGATTCATAACAGTAGCAACATTACAGTTATGAAGTAGCAACGAAAATAATTTTATGGTTGGGGGGTCACAACATGAGGAACTGTATTTAAAGGGCCAGAAGGTTGAGAACCACTGATTTAGTCATTTCAAATCACACCCGCTGTGTGTTGGGTGCTGGAAATTCACAAGGGAATGAGGGTTGCCTGCAGAAAGCGCACAGTCCATTAAAGAGACAAGTATAAGCAGACGATTGTAATATGACATGCTTTGTATTTGTTAGTTCCACAAATATTTACAGAAGGCCTACTATGTGCTTGCCGGGCATTGTTCTGAGCACTGGGAGTGTACGAATGAACAATTCGTGGAGTTTACATTCTGGTGGGGGGCAACAGACACATATGTAATGTGTCAGGTGTGATAAATGCAGTAAGATGGAGAAAGCGCGCATGTTGTGGGGCGGGGGAGTAAGGAGGAGCAGGGGAGGCACACTTGCTATTGTAAATAAGGCAATCAGAGAAGGCCTCACTAAGAAGTTGAATTGGAGCAAAGACCAGTGGTAGGTAAGGGGGCTAGCCATGAAGAGTTCTACGGGAAGAGCATTCCAGTCTGTGGAAACAGTAAATGCAAAGGCGGGGCATGGCTCCCCTGTTAGAGGTAGAGCCAGAAGTCCATGGACTGCTAGAGCTGGTTTAAGGAAGGAGGGAGAGGGAAAAGACGAGACCAGAAAAGCGTGTGTGGGGGGGGGGGGGGGGGAAGTTAGGACATTGTAGGCCATGGGAAGCACTTTGGGCATTTATTCTGAATGAGATAGGAAGTCATCAAAGGGTTTAGAGCAGAGACTTAGCTTTAAACAGGATCACTGGCTGCTTGTTAAATAAATTGAAGGGAAGCAAAGGTGAGAACAGAAGACCAGTTAATGGCAATTGCAATAAATTAGGTTAGTAGAGGAGGAGGTGGCGGTAAGTTGTTGCATTTGGGTTATGTTTTGAAGACGAAGCCAACAGAATTTGTTAAATGGTTTAGATGGGGAATATTAAAGGTTTGGTTTGAGACGTGAAGCTTAAGACACCTGATAGACATTCAGGAATAGATGTCTTTCTTCATAGCTATAGCTAGAAATAAACTCAAAGTGACCCATATTTAGATCAATGACCTAAATATTTAAGAGCTGAAACCATAAAAAGATATACAAGTCTGGGATTTAGAGACTTCCAGACTGGAGATTATAAATATGGATGTTCTCAGTTTATAGAGGGTATTTAAAGCCAGAGTGTCAGTTAAATAAAGCAGAGGTAAGTCGGAGGGTTGCGCCCTGGAGCCTTCCTAATGTTTAAAAGTTCAGGGAGATGAGGAGGAACTAGCTGAGGAGAATGAGGTACAGGTAGTCCTCAGGTTAAGTTGGAGATCTGCTCCTATGGCTCGACTTAACTCGATTTTCACCCTAAGTCGGAACCCACCTACGTAAGCACCTACGTCACTCTCATGGAGCACATGCACAGCAGTAATGAAGTGAAACAGTAAAAAAAATTTAAAAGAAAGATAACAATTCCTGACCTTTACTTGTGGTAAATAAATAATAAAAAACATAAAGCACATATGTACATACATCGAAATGACGGAACTTTTTTTATATATATACTGTAAATGGGAGATGGCGACGTAACCACGAAACGACCTAAGTCGAGTCCGAGGTAACCCGAGGATTGCCTGTATAATTTTGGGGTTCTATGGGAGCAGAGAAGAGGAGAATCTTATCTGACTCAGCCTTACCCCAATAAGCATTATCTTCATTTTACCTAAATTTTAGCCCAAGGACATTTTTGGGAATATCTTTCTCTTTTCATTATACTCAGCCAGGAGTATGGCCTGTAGGGTTTACAGCCTTAGATTTGGGAGGAATATTTAGATCTAGTGCAATATCCCTTGAAATGCTGGACTTTCCCCAATTGTAGTGGTGTTTTAACCTTTTTTTGGGGGGGGGTCACTGTCCCCTTTTGAGAATCAACGTAAGGACTCTCGAGGAAAAAACATGGACACACACTTTTGCATTCTACTCAAGGTATTTGTGAACCTCTTAGGGGTCGGCCTGTGCATTCCTGACAGGTGGGCCTTTGTTTAAAAAACCACCAGTGATGGTTCTCTGCTTTGCCTGGGGACATTTGAAGATTCTGGACAGCTTTAGCTATTGTTTCTTCTTTGTTTTGAATGGAAATCTATGCCTTCCTAGAATTTATGTTTTGGAAATCCTAGTTTTGTTCCCAGGGTCATACTGAGCAAGTCTGTGCCCTTTTCATGTACCTAGTCCTTTGAGTATTTCAGGACCAAATTAAGAACTTTTCTTTCTTTTTTAAAAAAAATATATTTTATTGATTTTTTACAGAGAGGCAGGGAGAGGGATAGAGAATTAGAAACATCGATGAGAGAGAAACATCGATTAGCTGCCTCTTGCACACTCCTTACTGGGTATGTGCCCTGCAACCAAGGTACGGATGCCCTTGACCGGAATCCAACCTGGAACCCTTGAGTCCACAGGCCGAGGCTCTATCCACTAAGCCAGACCAGTTAGGGCAAGAATTTTTCTTTAAAAAAACAAAACAAAACATTTTTTATTGAGAGATGATTCACTTACCAAACAGTTCACCCATTAAAAGTGTACAATTCAGTCTTGGCCCATGTTGCTCAGTGGTTAGAGTGCCACCCCTGCACACCGAAGGGTGGCATGTTCGATTTCAGTAAGGGTATGTACCTGGTTGCAGGTTCGATCCCCCGACCTGGTCCCGGTATGTGTGGATATATCCATCACATCGATGTCTCTCTCTCCGCTCTCCCTCTTCACTTCCACTCCCTCCCTTCCTCCCTCCCTTTCACTCTCTCTAAAAATCAACAGAAAAATATCCTCGGGTAAAGATTAACAACAACAAAAAAGTACAATTCAGTGATTTTCAGTATATTATTACATTATTTTTAAAATTTTTGACAAAATATACATAACAAAATTTGCCATTTTAATTATTTTAGTGTATAAGTCAGTGGCATTAATTACATTCACTATGTTGTGCAACCATCACCACTATATATTTCCAAAGATTTTTCATTACCCCAAGCAAAAACTGTAACCATTAAGCACACCCCCCTTCCCCCAGCATCCCATCCTTTCTGACCTACTTTTAGTCTCCATGAATTTGTTCTATGTATTTCATGTAAGTGGAATGATACAATTATTGCCCTTTTATGCCTGATTTATTTTACTTAACATAATGTATTCAAGGTCTTTTTATCCAAACTAAATCTCCTCATAGTATAGGATTTCAAATTATACTGTATTTGACAGTTTCTTTTTTACCATGACCAGAATTAATTATAATAAAGAAGTAGTTTCCAGAGGTGTTTATTGAATTAACTAGAGGCCTGGTGCATGAATTCGTGCACAGGTGGGGTCCCTCTGGATGGCCTGCAGGGATTGGGCCAAACCCTGCAGTCCAATGCCGCCTGCCACTCCTTCCTGCCGCTCCCGCTCATCCTGGCCCCACTGTGCCTGCCTCCGGCTTGCACCCAATCAATCCCTATCGGAAGAGGCTCGCACCAGCCATGAGCCCTGCATTTGGCGCCCTCCCAAGGGGAGTGGCCTGCGGGATCGGGCTGAAACCGGCTCTCCAACATCCCCTGAGGGGTCCCAGATTGTGAGAGGGCACAGGCCAGGCTGAGGGACCCCACTGGTGCACAATTGGGCCAGGGAGGGACCGAGGGAGGGCTCCAGGGCATGTCTGGCCTATTTTGCTCAGTCCCAATTGGCCAGACGCCAGCAGCAAGCTAACCTACTGGTCGGAGAATCTGCCCCCTGGTGGTCAGTGCACGTCATAGTGAGCGGTTGAGCAGCCTTAGAATATCATTAGCATATTACGCCTTGGTTGGTTGGTTGGTTCTGCCGCTCAGTCTATTTGCATATTACCCTTTTATTATATAGGATTATTATATAGGATAACAGTATTTTTAGGGTTCTTAGTTATAAGTAGTTTTTTTTTCTATAAATGAGTTGTAGGGAAGGTTGATAAAAGGTGACATTGCTAACCTATCTATTCTTCAAAAGTTAACTAACATTTTTAACTAACAATGAAGGTAAGTATATTTATGCTATTAAGTAGCACATTTCCCATTCATCGTATTTATAAATTTTATGCACACTTTTAGAAACAGCTATTTAGAAGTAATTTAAATTCAAGAATATAATTAATAAAGGATACAATGTGGAATTTCATACCATAATAGCTTTTATCAATTTAGAAAAAGTGGCATTAATGTGCCCTTTCTTTTAATATAAAATAATAGAATCAAATCACTTAGGGCAGTAGCAGGGAAGTCATAGATTACCTAAAATTAAAGTTAAAAAACAAACAAACAATGGGCCAAAATTTGATTGCTCCAGAATGGCTTGACTAACGACAACGCTTAATGGGAACCTGGGAATTGTTCACGGTGGCTCATTCCCAGACCAAGTGAGAAGGTACAAGTAGACCTAACTGAATTGCTCCTATTAAGAGTGAGTTGGGCAATTGAAGAAGACCTCTTCTCCTCCTCATCCCTAAAGTGGTGAGGTCTTCCAAGATTTTTTTTTAGCAATTTAAAGGTAATTGAGGGTTGTAAAATGTTAAAGTGGCTTTCCAGACACTCATGAAGAGTCCCCAAAACCCTTTCAAAGAATCCCAAGATAAAAACTATTTTTATAGTAACACTGTCATTATTTACCTTTTCATGCTGATTCTCTCAAAAGTATATAGTGGAGTATTTCAGGGGGTATATACCATATAATAATATCATTGCTCTAATAATTATATAATGTTTTTCTAAAATTTTCTAAGTATGATTATTCAAATGCAGGTGTTTAGTAGACATTTTCTCAGAAATTAATGTAATAAGCCTGCCACTCCAAAGAAAACAACTGATGTATGGACTCAAGCAAAAATAGAAATTTGGAAAAAACATATGCAACACCTTGAATGTGACAGCTCTCTAATACTTACAGGACTATTCTGATGAGATCAATGGTGATATTGATAGTTATGACTTTTAAAATATATTGTATAATGAAATGTGTTACCATTTATATGGTCTGCATAACTCAATATTTTTCAAATTGACCATTTCATGATTTTACAAAGACTTGCATGGAAGGAGAAACCAAGATGGTGGCATAGGTAAACACCGGACATTGCTGCCGCAAACAACCACTTCAAAAATACAACTAAAAGACGGAACGGACATCACCCAGAACCACAGGAAGGCTGGCTGAGGAGAGATTCTTCAACTAGAAGGAAAAATAACAGCACACCGAGGCTCAGAGGAGGCGCAGTGTGGAAAAAACTCAGGTGCGGAGGTGCGCGCGCAAAGCGGGCTGGTGGCTGAGAGCGCGGTTGTCGTTTTCGGTCAGGGGGGAGTCTCAGACTCTGAGCTCCAGATACGGGCGAATCGCTGGGGACTCGGACCCAAACGGGAGAAGCGGGAGTGTCTGGCATCAGTTGGAAGGCAGCTTTCCCTCCGAGGTTTGCAGCGGTTCCGGGGGTTCTGAGAAGCAGAGCCTCTGGGAACAGGACTGAGGGCACCATAACGGCTCCCTCCGCCCGCCCTGTTGAGCCCGCCCCGCCCAAGCCCTGCGCAGAGCCATTTGCCGGATCGCCTCAGGCAAAGGCTAGATTAGCACCTCCCCAGAGGACAGAAGTTTTCCGCGGCAGACACAGCTGATTCACACAGCCAGTCGGCCTGGTGGTCAAATCCCTCTAGTATTAACTACAACAATCAAGGCTCAACTAGAACAAGACTGCGCACAAAGACCACTAGGGGGTGCACCAAGAAAGCATAAAAAATGCGGAGACAAAAAAACATGACAGAAATGGAGGATATAGAGCTAAAAATCGCAATTTTGAGGGCTTGCAAAAATGTGCTAGAAGCTGTCAATAAACTTGAGGAGAGAGTCACGAAAACTAATGAGACCCTCGATGCTATGATAAAGAACCAACTAGAAATTAAGCATACACGGACTGAAATAAAGAATATTATACAGACACCCAATAGCAGACCAGAGGAGCGCAAGAATCAAGTCAAAGATTTGAAATGCGAAGAAGCAAAAAACACCCAACCGGAAAAGCAAAATGAAAAAAGAATCCGAAAATACGAAGATAGTGTAAGGAGCCTCTGGGACAGCTTCAAGCGTACCAACATCAGAATAATAGGGGTGCCAGAAGATGAGAGACAGCAAGATATTGAAAACCTATTTGAAGAAATAATGGCAGAAAACTTCCCCCACCTGGTGAAAGAAATGGACTTACAGGTCCAAGAAGCGCAGAGAACCCCAAACAAAAGGAATCCAAAGAGGACCACACCAAGACACATCATAATTAAAATGCCAAGAGCAAAAGACAAAGAGAGAATCTTAAAAGCAGCAAGAGAAAGAGACTCAATTACCTACAAGGGAATACCCATACGACTGTCAGCTGATTTCTCAACAGAAACTTGGCAGGCCAGAAGGGAATGGCAAGAAATATTCAAAGTGATGAATACCAAGAACCTACAACCAAGATTACTTTATCCAGCAAAGCTATCATTCAGAATTGAAGGTCAGATAAAGAGCTTCACAGATAAGGAAAAGCTAAAGGAGTTCATCACCACTAAACCAGTATTATACGAAATGCTGAAAGGTATCCTTTAAGAAGAGGAAGAAGAAAAAGGTAAAGATACAAATTGTGAACAACAAACATGCATCTATCAACAAGTGAATCTAAGAACCAAGTGAATAAATAATCTGATGTACAGAATGAACTGGTGATTATAATGAATCAGGGACATAGAAAGGGAATGGACTGACTATTCTTGGGGGGGAAAGGGGAATGGGAGATGCGGGAAGAAACTGGACAAAAATCGTGCACCTATGGATGAGGACAGTGGGTGGGGAGTGACAATAAAGATTAAAAAAAAAAAAGACTTCCATGGAAAAAGCTATATTCAAAGTACAAGATAAACCAATGGACTTTATTGTAACCACTAGAGTGTGAAAAGCTCATTGGTCTGGTTTCAGATTCTACATTGCAACTAATCTTTAAGAAAGATTTTTGGTGGAGTTTTAGTATGGTATCTAATAAGAACATTCACAATTTTGTGGAAAAGGAGGAATCCTATTTAATAAAAGGCTAATATGTAAATTGACCGAATGGAGAAGCAGTCGGTTGCTATGATATGCACTGACCACTAGGGAGCAGACACTCAACACAGGAGCTGCCTCCTGGTGGTCAGTGTGCTCCCACAGGGGGAGCGCTGCTCAGCCAGAAGTCGGGCTCACAGCTGGTGAGCGCAGCTGTGGTGGTGGGAACCTCTCCTGCCTCCACAGCAGTGCTAAGGACCCCTCGGGTGATGTCCGCCTGCTGGCTTAGGTTTGCTTCCCGGTCCCGGATGCGAGAGGGCAAGAGGATGCAGGCCGGGCTGAGGGATCCCCCCTCCCCCCACTGTGCATGAATGTTGTGCACCGGGCCTCTAGTATTTTAATAACCTTTTTACTTATTTATTTTTATTAATCCTCACCCAAGCATATTTTTTTCTATTGATGGGGGGGGGTGGGGGGAGAGAAAGAAACATTGGTGTGAGAGAAACACATTGATTGGTTTCCTCCTATATGTGTCCCTACTGCAGCTGGGGAGTGAACCTGAAATCCTTTGGTTTGCAGGCCGGTGCTCTAACCATTGAGCAACATCGGCCAGGGCTAGTAACCTTTTAAACTGCATGTCAGTGTGACGCCAGATTTTCTCTATATAGTCAACCAAAACAATATATGGCAGCAGATTAAGTATAAAAGCAGATGTGGGAATCTAGCTATCTTCTATTAAGCTCGACATTAGAGTTTTGGAGAGATGTAAATCAATGCAATTCTTTTGACTAAACTAACTGAACATTTTCAGTAAATGTTTTTTGGTTGTTTTGGAAAATACGGTTATTTTTCATTAGAATGTTATCTATGTTAACATGTAATGGGATGAATAAATATTAAGTTTTTCTCAGTTTTAATTTCTATAATTACAAGTATTGATAGATAAAACCCACATAAACAAAAAAAGCTCTTTAGGTCCTCAATAATTTAAGAATGTAAAAGGGTCCTGAAACTAAAGTTTGAGAAATGTTTCTATAAAGTATCTTTTTTAAAAAAAAAATCTTTATTATAGATTTCAGAGAGGAAGGGAGAGGGAGAGAGAGATAGAAACATCAATAATGAGAGAGAATCATCGAATTGCTGCCTCCTGCATGCCCCCCCCCCCCTTCCCAGGGATCGAGCCCACAACCTGGGCCTGTGCCCTTGACCAGAATCAAACCCGGGACCCTTCAGTCCACAAGCCAAAGCTCTATCCACTAAGCCAAACCGGCTAGGTCTAAAATATGATCTTAAAGTACTTTCATATCATCTCATTTAATCCTTCAAAGAATGCTGTGAGTTGCAATAATAAAATTTCTTATAGAAGACTTTATATTATATGTGTTTTACGTACATTGTTTCAAAATTGACTTGCAGTCAATTTTGAGATAGTCCTTGCTTCAGATAACCAAAGCAGGCACAGAGAGGTTAGCTAATTTGTTCACGGTCCCACAGGAATATCTAAAACCCCAAAAGTAGGATAAATATGTACTATTTACTCAAAATTATTTGGCCATTAAACCTTTTTTAAAAAAATGGCCCTTGGAATATGTTTTTAGAAATGTGACATATTAGTAGGAGGTCATTTGAAGAAAAAAATTAAGATAGAAAGTGACCATTGGATTTGGCAGGATGGAAATCATTAATAATCTTGAGCAGTTTTAGTGGAAAAGGGATAAAGCAGAAGCCTTGAGTCAAGAATGTGAGATAAGAAAGTGGATACAATGAAAATGGACTCTAATTAGTTTTGCTATGTAGAGGATAAGGGTTAAGGAAGTTTTTAAGATGGGAGATATTAGGACATGTTTATACTGATGGTAATAAACTGGTAGGATACATTTAGGATGTTGAGAGACCATATACAGAGAAGTGAGGAGGGGGAGGCTTACTTACCTGTGTGTGTGTATATACTTACTCATCTACACACACACATGGATGCACATCTGAATCAGGAAAAGTTTCCATCAAGAAATGACATTTAAGCTAAGATCTGAGGACTAATCTTTGCATAGGCTTTCCTATGTAAAAGAAGTGAAAAAGTAATAAAGAGGATACTAGGCTGAATAAACAGCATGGGGAACAGCCCTAGAATAGAAATGACCACAGTGCATTCATGAAACTGAAGGCCTGTGAGTAAGGCAGAGAGAGTGGAAGGGTGGTATGATATGAGGCTGGGATGGTGGACAAGGTACAAATTGTGCAGGGTCTTGTAAGACATGTGAGGGGTTGGTTTTTATCCTAAGAATAATGAGAAGCCACAAAGGATTATAAGCAGGGAAAGACATTCCTGTACAGGCTTTTAAAAACATTTACTCTGCAGCAAGGAGAAGGGGTTAGAGAAGAGCAGAAGATCAATTTGGAAGTAGATGAATTTGGGGAGTCATTCCATTCTGTTAAGGGAAAATATGACAGAGTCTGGAGTCTAGGGCATGGGACAGAGAGAGCTAGGAAAGGAGCAACATTGAAAAAACCCCCCACAAAAAACAGCAATTGAGAGATGATGATATAAGTATGTATATATAAGCACATATAAATATACTAGAGGTCCAGTGCACGAATTTGTGCACACTGAAAGGAAATTAATTAGAAGAAATATTATAATGTCACTATTAGCCTTTTCTCTATAATAGAAGTGTCAACCAAATTCACAATCGACAATGACAGATGGAAACACACACGGAATTGGCACCAGTGAGAGCTTTATATATACAGTAAGTCCTCAGGTTATGGAGGAGATTTCCTACAGCGCAATGTAATGCGATTTTCGCCGTAAGTCGGAACCCACCTACATAAGCACCTACATCACTCACATGGAGCACATACACAGCAGTAATGAAGTGAAACAGTAAAAAAAATTTAAAAGAAAGATAACAATTCCTGACCTTTACTTGTGGTAAATAGATAAAAAACACAAAGCACATATGTACCTATATTGAAATGACGACACTTTTTTTTAAATAAATAAATGGGAGATGGTGACGTAACCACGAAATGATGTACATTGAGTCCGGTGTAACCTGAGGACTGTCTGTATAGATATAGATAAACTTGCTTAATTAGACCTGCTTTCTGATTTAGTTAAACTTTTTCCAGCCCAATGAAGCACCCCAACTTCTCTTTCAGGTAATTATCAGCAACACAGTAGTAAATATCAGCACAAAGCAGATTATTATTGTAGATCACATAGGGAGAACAAAGGGTGAAATATTTAACTATAGCAGTATTTGACTATATTCTGCGCAGTAGAAAACCTGAAGTCATTTTCAAGTTTCATCATTCCTTCTTTTCAGTCAGGTCAAGTTTCTAAACTTTCGAAATCTGTTTTCTGGCTAAAGAAAAGAAAATAGGATTCTACCGAGTCTCCTATCTACCTACTCCGGGAATTCTGTGAGGATCAAATGAGATGAGGCATGTGAAAACGCTTCACAGACATTTGGTTAAAGTGTAAAATGTTTGCACCTGGCTATAAAGCAAGTTGTGTTCATGGGCTGAAGAAACTCCAAGGAGGCTAGTCACTAGGGAGAAGAAGCCGGGCATTGCTACATGATGTCATTACCCGGCACCTACAGCCACAGTTTCTGGGCTGGGCTGTGGGCCACATTTTGCACCATGGGGTCTCGGCAACGTTGGCTGCGATTTGGTGGGCTGGCACTCTGGGGTGGTGACAGGGCCTGTGTCCCACTTGGGGGAAGCTGAGTGTTGCTTTGTCAGTGCCAGGTCCACATTGCCATGTCTCATAAATGGCCAGTGCATGTCACAGCAGCTCCTGCATTGAGCATCTGCCCGTTGGTGGTCAGTGTGTATAATAGCAACCAGTTGGACGGTCAAGGGACACTTAGCATATTAGCCTTTTATATATATAGATATACAGGCATGTAACTATTATATGTATGTATGTAAAAAAGATTTATTGTGATTTTATAACTATTAATATAAAACATATACACAGAAGATCACAAATTATAAATGTATGGCTTGTTGGATTTTCAGAGTGACATGTCCATGAAACTTTTTCCTGGATTAAAAAATATATAGAATATTATTAACATCTCAAACAATTCTCCAGTGGTCTGACTTCACTGTCAGGCTTCACACACATTAGATTAGTTGGTTATTGAACAGAAGGGGAAGCTGTTTTATTGATTTGACATACTTAGAGAAAAGTGCAAAAATGGTAGTCTAGAACTTGATGAATTTTTACTGAACGAACATACCTAATGTTCTAGATATGGAACATTACCAGCACCTCAGAAAGCCTCCTTTTTGTCCACTCCTAATTGTTACCCCTCCCTAAATGTATCCACTATTCTATCATCACTGTGTTGGGTGTTTCCAAAGCCACCCCCATATTCAGAGATTGACTAGAAGGACTCGTGTGACTCAGTATATAGCTGTACTACTCACAGATAAGACTTATTACAGCAATGTAGTAAGAACACATCAGATCATAAGGGGAGAAAGACAGTGGAATATGGAGGCTGCTTTATGTTCTCTCCCTCCCTTGGTGGGGGAAGGGGAGTCGCACAGAGCCCACTTCTCTCAGCAATAAAAATGCAGCAATATGTGTACCATGTTTCTGCCCATTAGAGACCCAGTGCCTGAAGATTTTATTGGAGTCTGGTCACATAGACACTCTGCCTAGCATATACTGAAATTCCAGACTCCCAGAAGGTAGGTTTTTTATATAAATCATATTGCTTGTACAAACAGTCTAGGCCAGGTGTCCTCAAACTTTTTAAACAGGGGGCTAGTTCACTGTCCCTCAGACCGTTGGAGGGCCGGACTATAGTTTAAAAAAAAACTATGAACAAATTCCTATGCACACTGCACATATCTTATTTTGAAGTAAAAAAACAAAACGGGAACAAATACAATATTTGTATTTGCATGTGGCCTGCAGGCCGTAGTTTGAGGACCCCTGGTCTAGGCACAGTGAGCCACCTTATTAGTTAGGGCAATTTTTTAAAAATTGATTTTAGAGAGGGAGATGAAGTGAGGGAGGGGGGAGAGAGAAACATTGATTTATTGTTCCACTTATTTATGCATTCATCAATAATGAGAAGTTGAGCCTTTTTAATAGTTTTAGCAACTATTAAACCTCACTCTCCCGGGAAACAGCTCGGGGAGGGTGCAGCCCTTGGCAACGCATTCCTTGTATGTGCCTTGACCAGAAATTGAACCCGCAACTTTGGCATATCAGGATGGCGCTCTAACCAACTGAGCAACCTGGCCAGGACCCAGTTAGGGCAAGTTTTATGTCAGTGTAGGAAACTATTTAGCAGCCAAGTTCCCAGACACTAGTCAAAAGGCCAACCTTATAAGCAAGCCTTTCTAAGGATAGCAATCTCAGGCCTGCTCTATTAACTCTTTCCTGCACAATCACCATTGTTAAGTTTTACCTATTCTTGAATCTAGTTATATAAAAACCCTGGGTGTAATGGCTCGACCGAGGCTCGACAAACCAGAAGGAAGTCAGTCCTGCAGGGGTCGTCTTGGAAACGGCTGCACCCTCCCTGAGCTGTTTCCCACGAGGGCCGCGAGGTTTGAGGCAGGAACCCGCCCTCGGAGCATGGCCGCACTGAGTCCTGGGTCCTCTTAGCAACAGCTGCGCCCACCCTGAGCTGTTTCCGGTAAGGGCAAGGTTTGAGGCAGGAACCGGCTTTCGGAGTGTGGATGCACTGAGTCCTGGGTCGCGTTGCCAGGGGCTGCGCCCTCCCCGAGCTGTTTCCCGGGAGAG